>NW_020527521.1:0-19967 GCF_003368295.1 Carassius auratus | reverse complement strand
CTTCTAACACATTAAAAACTGTCTTACAGCATTGCAGAAAACATTGTACTTCATAAGACATAAGCTTGTTTCAGTTTGGCAAGATTTGCACTGAATACTGAATGAAACAGCTTTATCTAATAGAGAGAAAAGCTTTTGAGCAGATTTGGGCTTGATTTCACTTCATTTCAACAGAAACACTATTTCAGCATTACTGGACTCAGAAAGCTGTAAACTGACAATCTTGATCATTGAAGTCCTAACATTAGTTTTTGTGCATATAACTTCTAACACATTAAAAACTGTCTTACAGCATTGCAGAAAACATTGTACTTCATAAGACATAAGCTTGTTTCAGTTTGGCAAGATTTGCACTGAATACTGAATGAAACAGCTTTATCTAATAGAGAGAAAAGCTTTTGAGCAGATTTGGGCTTGATTTCACTTCATTTCAACAGAAACACTATTTCAGCATTACTGGACTCAGAAAGCTGTAAACTGACAATCTTGATCATTGAAGTCCTAACATTAGTTTTTGTGCATATAACTTCTAACACATTAAAAACTGTCTTACAGCATTGCAGAAAACATTGTACTTCATAAGACATAAGCTTGTTTCAGTTTGGCAAGATTTGCACTGAATACTGAATGAAACAGCTTTATCTAATAGAGAGAAAAGCTTTTGAGCAGATTTGGGCTTGATTTCACTTCATTTCAACAGAAACACTATTTCAGCATTACTGGACTCAGAAAGCTGTAAACTGACAATCTTGATCATTGAAGTCCTAACATTAGTTTTTGTGCATATAACTTCTAACACATTAAAAACTGTCTTACAGCATTGCAGAAAACATTGTACTTCATAAGACATAAGCTTGTTTCAGTTTGGCAAGATTTGCACTGAATACTGAATGAAACAGCTTTATCTAATAGAGAGAAAAGCTTTTGAGCAGATTTGGGCTTGATTTCACTTCATTTCAACAGAAACACTATTTCAGCATTACTGGACTCAGAAAGCTGTAAACTGACAATCTTGATCATTGAAGTCCTAACATTAGTTTTTGTGCATATAACTTCTAACACATTAAAAACTGTCTTACAGCATTGCAGAAAACATTGTACTTCATAAGACATAAGCTTGTTTCAGTTTGGCAAGATTTGCACTGAATACTGAATGAAACAGCTTTATCTAATAGAGAGAAAAGCTTTTGAGCAGATTTGGGCTTGATTTCACTTCATTTCAACAGAAACACTATTTCAGCATTACTGGACTCAGAAAGCTGTAAACTGACAATCTTGATCATTGAAGTCCTAACATTAGTTTTTGTGCATATAACTTCTAACACATTAAAAACTGTCTTACAGCATTGCAGAAAACATTGTACTTCATAAGACATAAGCTTGTTTCAGTTTGGCAAGATTTGCACTGAATACTGAATGAAACAGCTTTATCTAATAGAGAGAAAAGCTTTTGAGCAGATTTGGGCTTGATTTCACTTCATTTCAACAGAAACACTATTTCAGCATTACTGGACTCAGAAAGCTGTAAACTGACAATCTTGATCATTGAAGTCCTAACATTAGTTTTTGTGCATATAACTTCTAACACATTAAAAACTGTCTTACAGCATTGCAGAAAACATTGTACTTCATAAGACATAAGCTTGTTTCAGTTTGGCAAGATTTGCACTGAATACTGAATGAAACAGCTTTATCTAATAGAGAGAAAAGCTTTTGAGCAGATTTGGGCTTGATTTCACTTCATTTCAACAGAAACACTATTTCAGCATTACTGGACTCAGAAAGCTGTAAACTGACAATCTTGATCATTGAAGTCCTAACATTAGTTTTTGTGCATATAACTTCTAACACATTAAAAACTGTCTTACAGCATTGCAGAAAACATTGTACTTCATAAGACATAAGCTTGTTTCAGTTTGGCAAGATTTGCACTGAATACTGAATGAAACAGCTTTATCTAATAGAGAGAAAAGCTTTTGAGCAGATTTGGGCTTGATTTCACTTCATTTCAACAGAAACACTATTTCAGCATTACTGGACTCAGAAAGCTGTAAACTGACAATCTTGATCATTGAAGTCCTAACATTAGTTTTTGTGCATATAACTTCTAACACATTAAAAACTGTCTTACAGCATTGCAGAAAACATTGTACTTCATAAGACATAAGCTTGTTTCAGTTTGGCAAGATTTGCACTGAATACTGAATGAAACAGCTTTATCTAATAGAGAGAAAAGCTTTTGAGCAGATTTGGGCTTGATTTCACTTCATTTCAACAGAAACACTATTTCAGCATTACTGGACTCAGAAAGCTGTAAACTGACAATCTTGATCATTGAAGTCCTAACATTAGTTTTTGTGCATATAACTTCTAACACATTAAAAACTGTCTTACAGCATTGCAGAAAACATTGTACTTCATAAGACATAAGCTTGTTTCAGTTTGGCAAGATTTGCACTGAATACTGAATGAAACAGCTTTATCTAATAGAGAGAAAAGCTTTTGAGCAGATTTGGGCTTGATTTCACTTCATTTCAACAGAAACACTATTTCAGCATTACTGGACTCAGAAAGCTGTAAACTGACAATCTTGATCATTGAAGTCCTAACATTAGTTTTTGTGCATATAACTTCTAACACATTAAAAACTGTCTTACAGCATTGCAGAAAACATTGTACTTCATAAGACATAAGCTTGTTTCAGTTTGGCAAGATTTGCACTGAATACTGAATGAAACAGCTTTATCTAATAGAGAGAAAAGCTTTTGAGCAGATTTGGGCTTGATTTCACTTCATTTCAACAGAAACACTATTTCAGCATTACTGGACTCAGAAAGCTGTAAACTGACAATCTTGATCATTGAAGTCCTAACATTAGTTTTTGTGCATATAACTTCTAACACATTAAAAACTGTCTTACAGCATTGCAGAAAACATTGTACTTCATAAGACATAAGCTTGTTTCAGTTTGGCAAGATTTGCACTGAATACTGAATGAAACAGCTTTATCTAATAGAGAGAAAAGCTTTTGAGCAGATTTGGGCTTGATTTCACTTCATTTGAACAGAAACACTATTTCAGCATTACTGGACTCAGAAAGCTGTAAACTGACAATCTTGATCATTGAAGTCCTAACATTAGTTTTTGTGCATATAACTTCTAACACATTAAAAACTGTCTTACAGCATTGCAGAAAACATTGTACTTCATAAGACATAAGCTTGTTTCAGTTTGGCAAGATTTGCACTGAATACTGAATGAAACAGCTTTATCTAATAGAGAGAAAAGCTTTTGAGCAGATTTGGGCTTGATTTCACTTCATTTCAACAGAAACACTATTTCAGCATTACTGGACTCAGAAAGCTGTAAACTGACAATCTTGATCATTGAAGTCCTAACATTAGTTTTTGTGCATATAACTTCTAACACATTAAAAACTGTCTTACAGCATTGCAGAAAACATTGTACTTCATAAGACATAAGCTTGTTTCAGTTTGGCAAGATTTGCACTGAATACTGAATGAAACAGCTTTATCTAATAGAGAGAAAAGCTTTTGAGCAGATTTGGGCTTGATTTCACTTCATTTCAACAGAAACACTATTTCAGCATTACTGGACTCAGAAAGCTGTAAACTGACAATCTTGATCATTGAAGTCCTAACATTAGTTTTTGTGCATATAACTTCTAACACATTAAAAACTGTCTTACAGCATTGCAGAAAACATTGTACTTCATAAGACATAAGCTTGTTTCAGTTTGGCAAGATTTGCACTGAATACTGAATGAAACAGCTTTATCTAATAGAGAGAAAAGCTTTTGAGCAGATTTGGGCTTGATTTCACTTCATTTCAACAGAAACACTATTTCAGCATTACTGGACTCAGAAAGCTGTAAACTGACAATCTTGATCATTGAAGTCCTAACATAAGTTTTTGTGCATATAACTTCTAACACATTAAAAACTGTCTTACAGCATTGCAGAAAACATTGTACTTCATAAGACATAAGCTTGTTTCAGTTTGGCAAGATTTGCACTGAATACTGAATGAAACAGCTTTATCTAATAGAGAGAAAAGCTTTTGAGCAGATTTGGGCTTGATTTCACTTCATTTCAACAGAAACACTATTTCAGCATTACTGGACTCAGAAAGCTGTAAACTGACAATCTTGATCATTGAAGTCCTAACATAAGTTTTTGTGCATATAACTTCTAACACATTAAAAACTGTCTTACAGCATTGCAGAAAACATTGTACTTCATAAGACATAAGCTTGTTTCAGTTTGGCAAGATTTGCACTGAATACTGAATGAAACAGCTTTATCTAATAGAGAGAAAAGCTTTTGAGCAGATTTGGGCTTGATTTCACTTCATTTCAACAGAAACACTATTTCAGCATTACTGGACTCAGAAAGCTGTAAACTGACAATCTTGATCATTGAAGTCCTAACATTAGTTTTTGTGCATATAACTTCTAACACATTAAAAACTGTCTTACAGCATTGCAGAAAACATTGTACTTCATAAGACATAAGCTTGTTTCAGTTTGGCAAGATTTGCACTGAATACTGAATGAAACAGCTTTATCTAATAGAGAGAAAAGCTTTTGAGCAGATTTGGGCTTGATTTCACTTCATTTCAACAGAAACACTATTTCAGCATTACTGGACTCAGAAAGCTGTAAACTGACAATCTTGATCATTGAAGTCCTAACATTAGTTTTTGTGCATATAACTTCTAACACATTAAAAACTGTCTTACAGCATTGCAGAAAACATTGTACTTCATAAGACATAAGCTTGTTTCAGTTTGGCAAGATTTGCACTGAATACTGAATGAAACAGCTTTATCTAATAGAGAGAAAAGCTTTTGAGCAGATTTGGGCTTGATTTCACTTCATTTCAACAGAAACACTATTTCAGCATTACTGGACTCAGAAAGCTGTAAACTGACAATCTTGATCATTGAAGTCCTAACATTAGTTTTTGTGCATATAACTTCTAACACATTAAAAACTGTCTTACAGCATTGCAGAAAACATTGTACTTCATAAGACATAAGCTTGTTTCAGTTTGGCAAGATTTGCACTGAATACTGAATGAAACAGCTTTATCTAATAGAGAGAAAAGCTTTTGAGCAGATTTGGGCTTGATTTCACTTCATTTCAACAGAAACACTATTTCAGCATTACTGGACTCAGAAAGCTGTAAACTGACAATCTTGATCATTGAAGTCCTAACATAAGTTTTTGTGCATATAACTTCTAACACATTAAAAACTGTCTTACAGCATTGCAGAAAACATTGTACTTCATAAGACATAAGCTTGTTTCAGTTTGGCAAGATTTGCACTGAATACTGAATGAAACAGCTTTATCTAATAGAGAGAAAAGCTTTTGAGCAGATTTGGGCTTGATTTCACTTCATTTGAACAGAAACACTATTTCAGCATTACTGGACTCAGAAAGCTGTAAACTGACAATCTTGATCATTGAAGTCCTAACATTAGTTTTTGTGCATATAACTTCTAACACATTAAAAACTGTCTTACAGCATTGCAGAAAACATTGTACTTCATAAGACATAAGCTTGTTTCAGTTTGGCAAGATTTGCACTGAATACTGAATGAAACAGCTTTATCTAATAGAGAGAAAAGCTTTTGAGCAGATTTGGGCTTGATTTCACTTCATTTGAACAGAAACACTATTTCAGCATTACTGGACTCAGAAAGCTGTAAACTGACAATCTTGATCATTGAAGTCCTAACATTAGTTTTTGTGCATATAACTTCTAACACATTAAAAACTGTCTTACAGCATTGCAGAAAACATTGTACTTCATAAGACATAAGCTTGTTTCAGTTTGGCAAGATTTGCACTGAATACTGAATGAAACAGCTTTATCTAATAGAGAGAAAAGCTTTTGAGCAGATTTGGGCTTGATTTCACTTCATTTCAACAGAAACACTATTTCAGCATTACTGGACTCAGAAAGCTGTAAACTGACAATCTTGATCATTGAAGTCCTAACATAAGTTTTTGTGCATATAACTTCTAACACATTAAAAACTGTCTTACAGCATTGCAGAAAACATTGTACTTCATAAGACATAAGCTTGTTTCAGTTTGGCAAGATTTGCACTGAATACTGAATGAAACAGCTTTATCTAATAGAGAGAAAAGCTTTTGAGCAGATTTGGGCTTGATTTCACTTCATTTCAACAGAAACACTATTTCAGCATTACTGGACTCAGAAAGCTGTAAACTGACAATCTTGATCATTGAAGTCCTAACATTAGTTTTTGTGCATATAACTTCTAACACATTAAAAACTGTCTTACAGCATTGCAGAAAACATTGTACTTCATAAGACATAAGCTTGTTTCAGTTTGGCAAGATTTGCACTGAATACTGAATGAAACAGCTTTATCTAATAGAGAGAAAAGCTTTTGAGCAGATTTGGGCTTGATTTCACTTCATTTCAACAGAAACACTATTTCAGCATTACTGGACTCAGAAAGCTGTAAACTGACAATCTTGATCATTGAAGTCCTAACATAAGTTTTTGTGCATATAACTTCTAACACATTAAAAACTGTCTTACAGCATTGCAGAAAACATTGTACTTCATAAGACATAAGCTTGTTTCAGTTTGGCAAGATTTGCACTGAATACTGAATGAAACAGCTTTATCTAATAGAGAGAAAAGCTTTTGAGCAGATTTGGGCTTGATTTCACTTCATTTCAACAGAAACACTATTTCAGCATTACTGGACTCAGAAAGCTGTAAACTGACAATCTTGATCATTGAAGTCCTAACATTAGTTTTTGTGCATATAACTTCTAACACATTAAAAACTGTCTTACAGCATTGCAGAAAACATTGTACTTCATAAGACATAAGCTTGTTTCAGTTTGGCAAGATTTGCACTGAATACTGAATGAAACAGCTTTATCTAATAGAGAGAAAAGCTTTTGAGCAGATTTGGGCTTGATTTCACTTCATTTCAACAGAAACACTATTTCAGCATTACTGGACTCAGAAAGCTGTAAACTGACAATCTTGATCATTGAAGTCCTAACATAAGTTTTTGTGCATATAACTTCTAACACATTAAAAACTGTCTTACAGCATTGCAGAAAACATTGTACTTCATAAGACATAAGCTTGTTTCAGTTTGGCAAGATTTGCACTGAATACTGAATGAAACAGCTTTATCTAATAGAGAGAAAAGCTTTTGAGCAGATTTGGGCTTGATTTCACTTCATTTCAACAGAAACACTATTTCAGCATTACTGGACTCAGAAAGCTGTAAACTGACAATCTTGATCATTGAAGTCCTAACATAAGTTTTTGTGCATATAACTTCTAACACATTAAAAACTGTCTTACAGCATTGCAGAAAACATTGTACTTCATAAGGCATAAGCTTGTTTCAGTTTGGCAAGATTTGCACTGAATACTGAATGAAACAGCTTTCTCTAATAGAGAGAAAAGCTTTTGAGCAGATTTGGGCTTGATTTCACTTCATTTGAACAGAAACACTATTTCAGCATTACTGGACTCAGAAAGCTGTAAACTGACAATCTTGATCATTGAAGTCCTAACATTAGTTTTTGTGCATATAACTTCTAACACATTAAAAACTGTCTTACAGCATTGCAGAAAACATTGTACTTCATAAGACATAAGCTTGTTTCAGTTTGGCAAGATTTGCACTGAATACTGAATGAAACAGCTTTCTCTAATAGAGAGAAAAGCTTTTGAGCAGATTTGGGCTTGATTTCACTTCATTTGAACAGAAACACTATTTCAGCATTACTGGACTCAGAAAGCTGTAAACTGACAATCTTGATCATTGAAGTCCTAACATTAGTTTTTGTGCATATAACTTCTAACACATTAAAAACTGTCTTACAGCATTGCAGAAAACATTGTACTTCATAAGACATAAGCTTGTTTCAGTTTGGCAAGATTTGCACTGAATACTGAATGAAACAGCTTTATCTAATAGAGAGAAAAGCTTTTGAGCAGATTTGGGCTTGATTTCACTTCATTTGAACAGAAACACTATTTCAGCATTACTGGACTCAGAAAGCTGTAAACTGACAATCTTGATCATTGAAGTCCTAACATTAGTTTTTGTGCATATAACTTCTAACACATTAAAAACTGTCTTACAGCATTGCAGAAAACATTGTACTTCATAAGACATAAGCTTGTTTCAGTTTGGCAAGATTTGCACTGAATACTGAATGAAACAGCTTTCTCTAATAGAGAGAAAAGCTTTTGAGCAGATTTGGGCTTGATTTCACTTCATTTCAACAGAAACACTATTTCAGCATTACTGGACTCAGAAAGCTGTAAACTGACAATCTTGATCATTGAAGTCCTAACATAAGTTTTTGTGCATATAACTTCTAACACATTAAAAACTGTCTTACAGCATTGCAGAAAACATTGTACTTCATAAGACATAAGCTTGTTTCAGTTTGGCAAGATTTGCACTGAATACTGAATGAAACAGCTTTATCTAATAGAGAGAAAAGCTTTTGAGCAGATTTGGGCTTGATTTCACTTCATTTCAACAGAAACACTATTTCAGCATTACTGGACTCAGAAAGCTGTAAACTGACAATCTTGATCATTGAAGTCCTAACATTAGTTTTTGTGCATATAACTTCTAACACATTAAAAACTGTCTTACAGCATTGCAGAAAACATTGTACTTCATAAGACATAAGCTTGTTTCAGTTTGGCAAGATTTGCACTGAATACTGAATGAAACAGCTTTATCTAATAGAGAGAAAAGCTTTTGAGCAGATTTGGGCTTGATTTCACTTCATTTCAACAGAAACACTATTTCAGCATTACTGGACTCAGAAAGCTGTAAACTGACAATCTTGATCATTGAAGTCCTAACATTAGTTTTTGTGCATATAACTTCTAACACATTAAAAACTGTCTTACAGCATTGCAGAAAACATTGTACTTCATAAGGCATAAGCTTGTTTCAGTTTGGCAAGATTTGCACTGAATACTGAATGAAACAGCTTTATCTAATAGAGAGAAAAGCTTTTGAGCAGATTTGGGCTTGATTTCACTTCATTTCAACAGAAACACTATTTCAGCATTACTGGACTCAGAAAGCTGTAAACTGACAATCTTGATCATTGAAGTCCTAACATAAGTTTTTGTGCATATAACTTCTAACACATTAAAAACTGTCTTACAGCATTGCAGAAAACATTGTACTTCATAAGGCATAAGCTTGTTTCAGTTTGGCAAGATTTGCACTGAATACTGAATGAAACAGCTTTATCTAATAGAGAGAAAAGCTTTTGAGCAGATTTGGGCTTGATTTCACTTCATTTCAACAGAAACACTATTTCAGCATTACTGGACTCAGAAAGCTGTAAACTGACAATCTTGATCATTGAAGTCCTAACATAAGTTTTTGTGCATATAACTTCTAACACATTAAAAACTGTCTTACAGCATTGCAGAAAACATTGTATTTCATAAGGCATAAGCATGTTTCAGTTTGGCAAGATTTGCACTGAATACTGAATGAAACAGCTTTCTCTAATAGAGAGAAAAGCTTTTGAGCAGATTTGGGCTTGATTTCACTTCATTTGAACAGAAACACTATTTCAACATTACTGGACTCAGAAAGCTGTAAACTGACAATCTTGATCATTGAAGTCCTAACATTAGTTTTTGTGCATATAACTTCTAACACATTAAAAACTGTCTTACAGCATTGCAGAAAACATTGTATTTCATAAGGCATAAGCATCTTTCAGTTTGGCAAGATTTGCACTGAATATTGAATGAAACAGCTTTCTCTAATAGAGAGAAAAGCTTTGAGCAGATTTGGGCTTGATTTCACTTCATTTGAACAGAAGCACTATTTTAACATAACTGGACTCAGAAAGCTGTAAACTGACAATCTTGATCATTGAAGTCCTAACATTAGTTTTTGTGTATATAATTTCTAACACATTAAAAACTGTCTTACAGCATTGCAGAAAACATTTTATTTCATAAGGCATAAGCATCTATCAGTTTGGCAAGATTTGTATTTAACATGGAATTAAGCAACATTCTCTAACTGAGAAAGATGGTTTTTAGCATATTTGGGCTTGTTTCCATTTCATTTCAGCAGAAACACTGTTTCAGCATTAGTGATCTCAAAATGCTGTGAACTGACAAACCTGAGCTTTGAGGCTCTAACGTAAGTGTATGTGCATAGGAATTCTAACACATTAAAAACTGTCTTTCTGTCTTGCAAAAAGCATTTCTATTCACAAGACAGAGGAATCTTTCATTTTGGCAAGGTTTGTATTTAACATGGAATGAAGCAACATTCTCTAACTGAGAAAGATGGTTTTTAGCATATTTGGGCTTGTTTCCACTTCATTTCAACAGAAACACTATTTCAGCATTAGTGATCTCAGAATGCTGTGAACTGACAAACCTGAGCGTTGAGGCTCTAACATACGTTTATGTGCATAGGCATTCTAACACATTAAAAACTGTCTTTCTGTCTTGTAAAAAGCATTTCTATTCACAAGACAGAGGAATCTTTCATTTTTGCAAGATTTGTATTTAACATGGAATGAAGCAACATTCTCTAACTGAGAAAGATGGTTTTTAGCATATTTGGGCTTGTTTCCACTTCATTTCAACAGAAACACTATTTCAGCATTAGTGATCTCAGAATGCTGTGAACTGACAAACCTGAGCATTGAGGCTGTAACATAGGTTTTTGTGCATAGGCATTCTAACACATTAAAAACTGTCTTTCTGTCTTGCAAAAAGCATTTCTAATCAAAAGACAGAGGAATCTTTCATTTTGGCAAGATTTGTATTTAACATGGAATGAAGCAACATTCTCTAACTGAGAAAGATGGTTTTTAGCATATTTGGGTTTGTTTCCACTTCATTTTAACAGAAACACTATTTCGGCATTAGTGATCTCAGAATGCTGTGAACTGACAAACCTGAGCATTGAGGCTCTAACATAAGATTATGTGCATAGGAATTCTAACACATTAAAAACTGTCTTTCTGTCTTGCAAAAAGCATTTCTATTCACAAGACAGAGGAATCTTTCATTTTGGCAAGATTTTTATTTAACATGGAATGAAGCAACATTCTCTAACTGAGAAAAATGGTTTTTAGCATATTTGGGCTTGTTTCCACTTCATTTCAACAGAAACACTATTTCAGCATTAGTGATCTCAGAATGCTGTGAATTGACAAACGTGAGCATTGAGGCTCTTTACAAAAAGTTTTTGTGAGACTCAGCCTGATGTGGTTCAAGCCTCTGTACCGATTGAGCTACTTGAATGACAGGTTGTGGAGCTGGCTGAATCCCTGGATGGGCCACAGGGATTCTCAGCTGGGAAACATGCTGTGGCGCGGGCTAAGGGGCTGACCCACGGGCTGAAATCCAGTATTCACACTGGGCTGCAGTAATGGCGGTTGCTGAAGCACAGGTTGAGGTCATTGTTTTCAGTATACTGCCCCAAGCTGCCTCCATTCTCTTCCATTTTTTCTTCTCCTTCTTCTTATCAGATTAATCTGAACTGCTGCTGCTTGAAGATAGGTAGGTCATGCTCATACTCCGACAGATGTCCTGGAAGCTTTCTGCTCCTTCTTGGACGGGAACTATGCTTTGGACTGTTCTCCTGAGGAACTTCATCTTGTGGAGTTGCCATCTTGTTGACTCAGCCAATAAACATCTGGCTTGAAGGACCACTTCTAAGAGACCGTGTGCGTCTGCGGCTGATTATGGATTGCTCGTCAACTGAGTCTTCCTTGTTCAGAAGGAATAGGCAAATCCAATGCTGCAGTTTGAGAGTTTATTGAGAAGGAGTCGGGTACATGGAGATGTTGTGGGTTTACAGGTATCAATATGACAGAATAGGTGTTTGTGTGTGTATTTGTGTGGTTATCTGAAACAAGAAATACAATAAAATGTATATTAGTAAACATGTAGGCTATGGTTACATACAGATGCATAAATAAATAACCCGCAGTACAACCGAAATCCACTAGAGGGAGTTTATAGATTATAACACTATAAATGAACTTGCATGAATGCCATAAATCTCCAAATAGTGAAAAGTGCCAAAAACAGGCGAATTATACATTAAATATAATATTTGCAGTTATTTGCAAGGCAATAACTAAAGTACATAAAGTAAATGGCTACTTTAGGAGCACTTGTGGAATGCCGTAGCGGCATCAGCAGTAAAGCAGTAGGGAATAACACGATTATAACAACTTTGCCTTAACTCTGCAATAAATAAATAAATAACTCTGCAATAAACGCGCCATTCATGTAAAGCCGTACTTACATCTTTAGAACGTACACAGCACTTCTACAAACAAGACTAGCGTAGGGTTAACAAAGGATGGCAATTCTCTGCACCGTGAATACTGCTCTCATGGCCCTGGACCCAACGAAAGTGAAAGCGCCTAGCACAGCCGCGAGCTGGCAGAACTATATATGAACACATGCATTCTGGGTGATGTAGTCTATGTCAGGGCACAAGAAGTTTGAGATCATGTTTAATGGAGCTCAAGTAATAAAGAAAGACATTTGTTATGCATCTACATCTCTCCACATGGACTCTGTTTGTACGTGTTCTACACTTGCCTAATCCTATTATCAACAGCAACGGCATTGGAAAGCTATATATATATATGAAATATAAACATGCGCAATTATATAAAAATCACTTTTTAAAAACTACAACAAGCATTTTCCGGGATTTGTGATATCACAAATATTGACGAATGGGATCTGAATTGGTTGAGCTGCACTAGAGAAGGCAACGATTGTGATATATACGTAGTTGACCATGAAGACTGGAAGAGAAAAAAACAATTCCTTATATTCAGGTTTGCAAAATTATTAGGCACTTTTCCTTTACTGATAAAATGAGCCAAAAAAAGACATTTCACTCAGACTGAAAAAAACAACAAACTAAATTATTAGATCCTCAATGAGAAATATTCAAAATTAGATCACTACAGTAATTGCAAAGTAAAGACCACTGGGAAGCAAAATGCTTATTGGGTCAGTAGGGTCAGCAATAAAGCAAAACAGATGGAGAAGAACAGAAACACGTAAACTGCAAAAGAATTAAGAATTAAAGTGAAGAATTAGGTGTGACACTATCAATCAATCAATCAATCAATCAATCTATCAATCACCTTTATTTATATAGTGCTTTAAACAAAATACATTGCATCAAAGCACTGAACAACATTCATTCGGAGAACAGTGTCTCAATAATGCAAAATGATAGTTAAAGGCAGTTCATCATTGAATTCAGTTATGTCATCACTGTTCAGTTGAAATAGTGTCTGTTTTTATTTGCAATCAAGTCAATGATATCGCTGTAGATGAAGTGACCACAACTAAGCAAGCCAGAGGCGACAGCGGCAAGGAACCGAAACTCCATCGGTGACAGAATGGAGAAAAAAACCTTGGGAAAAACCAGGCTCAGTTGGGGGGCCAGTTCTCCTCTGACCAGATGAAACCAGTAGTTCAATTCCAGACTGCAGCAAAGTCAGATTGTGCAGAAGAATCATCTGTTTCCTTTGGTCTTGTCCTGGTGGTCCTCCGAGACAAGGTCTTTACAGGGGATCTGTATCTGGGGCTCTAGTTTTCCTGGTCTCCGCTGTCTTTCAGGGCAGTAGAGGTCCTTTCTAGGTGCTGATCCACCAACTGGTCTGGATACGTACTGGATCCGGGTGACTGCAGTGACCCTCTGATCTGGATACAGACTGGATCTGGTGGCCACGGTGAATTCGGAACAAGAGAGAAACAGACAAATATTAGCGTAGATGCCATTGTTCTAATGATGTATAAAGTACGGTGTTATGTGAAGTGTTTCCGGTTCCGGTTTACCTAATTAATGCAGCCTAAAAATCCTTTAACGGATTTGGATATTAAAAGCATATTAGTATGTTATGTGTATGCCAGGTTAAAGAGATGGGTCTTTAATCTAGATTTAAACTGCAAGAGTGTGTCTGCCTCCCGAACAATGTTAGGTAGGTTATTCCAGAGTTTAGGCGCCAAATAGGAAAAGGATCTGCCGCCCGCAGTTGATTTTGATATTCTAGGTGTTATCAAATTGCCTGAGTTTTGAGAACGTAGCGGACGTAGAGGAGTATAATGTAAAAGGAGCTCATTCAAATACTGAGGTGCTAAACCATTCAGGGCTTTATAAGTAATAAGCAATATTTTAAAATCTATACGATGTTTGATAGGGAGCCAGTGCAGTGTGGACAGGACCGGGCTAATATGGTTATACTTCCTGGTTCTAGTAAGAACTCTTGCTGCTGCATTTTGGACTAGCTGTAGTTTGTTTACCAAGCGTGCAGAACAACCACCCAATAAAGCATTACAATAGTCTAACCTTGAAGTCATAAATGCATGGATTAACATTTCTGCATTTGACATTGAGAGCATAGGCCGTAATTTAGATATATTTTTGAGATGGAAAAATGCAGTTTTACAAATGCTAGAAACGTGGCTTTCTAAGGAAAGATTGCGATCAAGTAGCACACCTAGGTTCCTAACTGATGACGAAGAATTGACAGAGCAACCATCAAGTCTTAGACAGTGGTCTAGGTTATTACAAGCAGAGTTTTTAAGCCCTATGATTAACACCTCTGTTTTTTTTATGAATTTAGCAGTAAGAAATTACTCGTCATCCAATTTTTTTATATCGACTATGAATTCCAGTAGTTTTTCAAATTGGTGTGTTTCACCGGGCTGCGAGGAAATATAGAGCTGCGTATCATCAGCATAACAGTGAAAGCTAACACCATGTTTCCTGATGATATCTCCCAAGGGTAACATATAAAGCGTGAAGAGTAGCGGCCCTAGTACTGAGCCTTGAGGTACTCCATACTGCACTTGTGATCGATATGATACATCTTCATTCACTGCTACGAACTGATGGCGGTCATATAAGTATGATTTAAACCATGCTAATGCACTTCCACTGATGCCAACAAAGTGTTCAAGTCTATGCAAAAGAATGTTGTGGTCAATTGTGTCAAACGCAGCACTAAGATCCAATAAAACTAATAGAGAGATACACCCACGATCAGATGATAAGAGCAGATCATTTGTAACTCTAAGGAGAGCAGTTTCAGTACTATGATACGGTCTAAATCCTGGGAGCTATCAGGGAGCATTTAGTCTACAGTGCCACCATTTTCCAGAACTGCAACTTTCTTGGGGTCTCAGAATTACAATGTGTCAGGTTCTGAGAGACGTAAAAGATCCCAAAAAATGACTTAATTAGAATAGCATGACGTATTGTGGAATATTATTTATTAAGACCTTATATATAGGCTTTATGAGCAGGTTTTGAGTGATTCTTGAAGGACTAGCACCACCTCCTCTTGTACGATGGTTTGAGGAATATAACTTCCAGATAGCACCGCCACTCCCTATATGCAGAGTACACAGTCTTCGTAGAGCACCAACTCCCAGAGGGGGCACCATCCCAGTTGCTAAAAAAAAAACAAACATGCTCCATTGTCCCATCCACGTTTGCGACTGCTCGCACCTCATGTTTGCGGATCAATGTTCGTAATTGATGAATGGACATGAACAATCAGGCACAGAGAAAAGAAAAGTAAAGAAAGTAAAAAAAAAAAAAAAAAAAAAAAAACAGGCATAAAGTTGGCTTGACATTGGACATTCGAGAGTCTCAAATTTAGGGACCGTCTCTAAAGTTACATGTGATATTGTTATACACTTTTCTAACATCAGTAGCATTTGAAGAAAATGACTTACAGTCATAAAAACAACTGTAATTGTTCATCTAGGTGACAGCTATAATGCACAATTAAATTGAATGTTTGATGTTTATTAAAACAAACTGTAAGACATTGTAAATTATGCTACTTTTTCACATGGGCTCAAACGCAAATTAAAATAAAGTGTTACTAAAGTTATATATATTGTTCTGTGTATGTGATTTCAAAGTCTAGATGGGTTGGATTAACACTTTAACTGCCATATCCCTTAAAACTTGATTGCCAGAGGGTTTACTGTAAATGCTTATGCCCACTGGGCACAGTTTTCCCGATGCCACCGGGGTGGCGTTTGCACTGATGGCTTAAACCCGCCATCACTGTTTGCAGCTATATTTATTATTATTATTATTAGGGCCTGAGCACACAGGTGCGAGGACCCTCTTGTATCTGCTTTGTTTATTTATTATTATTATTATTATTATTATTATTCAGCTTCTTCTTCTTCTCCCGAATGAATCACTTTTTTGAGGGCTTAAACATGCTCTAAAAGTCATGAAACTTTGCACACGCGTCAAACCTGGGTGAAAATTTTCGTCTGATATAGGATTCAGAAGAGGGTGTGGCAAAATGGCTCGACAGCGCCACCTATACTAAGAAAATCAACAGCCTTCCAGCTATGTTTCACATACATGCTCCTCCTAGATATTTCTTCAAATCAACACCAAATTTAGTATGCCTAATCTTAAGGCCTTTGTGATGTTAAATTGGCAAAGATCTAGAGTTTTCGTTGAAGGGCGTGTCCGCTGCGGCCTTTTGATGAATTTTGATGATTCGCAATGAAAAATGAAGTTGCTATAACTCAGACATACAATGTCCAATCTGCCCCAAACTTCACATGTTAGATAAGACTTCTGCCCTTAACAGATCTACATGCCCATATTCAGTTATAGTCATAGCGCCGCCTGCTGGCAATAGGAAGTGTCATATTTTATACTGCAACAAACTAGTCCTAGAAATTTTTTTACATTAATGTATTTTTTGTGATCAGTCTAATCTAAAGGCCTGTGCAATGTTAAATTGTGGAGATCTTGAGTTTTTGTGAAAGGTTATGTCCATGGCGCCATGACAAAATTTGATGTCTCGCCACAGTAAGAGAAGTTGTTGTAACTCAGGCATAAAATGTTCAATCTTCCACAAACTTCACATGTTCGATAAGAGTCCTGGCCCTGAACACATCTGAAGGCCAATATTCCATTATAATGATAGCGCCACCTGCTGACAACAGGAAGATTGGCAGATATATGGAATAAGCTTTGACATATTCCACTTATATTTATGAGTTTAAATCCATATTTTCTCACCGTTCACATATTTACTAAAGCCTCTCGCTGCCAGTGAGCCCGGGTGCGAGGGCCCGTTCATCGCTGCTTGCAGCTTTAATTAGGGCCCGAGCACCAAGGTGCGAGGTGAGCCTCGAGCTGTGTTTCACGTACATTCATGAAAATCGGTACACACATGTAACACACCATTACCTACAAAAAAGTCTCATGGTATAAAATCCAAAACCCAACAGTAAGATAAGTTATTTTGAATTTCCTGTGTGATATTTGTGCAGTTTTTGCCATTTCCATGCATTGTACTTTGACAAACTCCTCCTACAGTTTTAATCGGATTATGTTAAATTTAGTGAGGGTCATCATAAGACCTTTGTGATGTTAAATTGCGAAGGTTTTGAGTTTTCGTCAAGGGGTGTGGTCCCTGGCGGCCTGACAAAGTTTGATGTTTCACCGTGAACAGGAAGTTGCGTAACTCAGGCAAGCAATGTCCGATCTTCCCCAAACTTCACACGTGTGATAGCTGTTTTGTTCCAAACAAACACCCATGACCAAATTCAGTTATAGTCATAGCGCCACCTGCTGGTAACAGGAAGTGACATGGGTTAACACTATTACAGACTCCTAGGAACATATTAAAAGTGTAAACAAGTGTTACAATAGGCTGGCAACATACTAGACACATACTAATACATGCTAGCAACACTTAGCTAAGTGTGTAAAGCATGCTAATAGTAGTGAAAAAAGTAAGTTCCTGTAATCAGGCAAGCAATGTCCGATCTTCCCAAACTTCACACGTGTGATAGGTGTTTTGTTCCAAACAAAACACCATGACCAAATTCAGTCATAGTCATAGCGCCACCTGCTGGTAACAGCTTTATAATTGCAAATTATAAAAGCATCAACAAGTGTTAAATAGGCTGGCAACCTTCTAGAAGCATACTAAATACATGCTCCGAGCACCGATGGTGTGAGGACCCTCTTGGAATTGCTCCGTATTATTATTAGGGCCCGAGCACCGATGGTGAGAGGACCCTCTTGGAATTGCTCCGTTTATTATTATTATTATTATTATTATTATTTATTATTATTATTCCGCTTCACCAAAATGAAATCACATTTTTGAAGGCCTTAAACATGCTCAAAAAGTCATGAAACTTTGCACACACCTCATACCTGGCGAAAATTTACGTTCTGATATGGGTTTCAGAATGGGGTGTGGCAAAATGGCTCGACAGCACCACCTTTAGACGTCTCAAACGGTGTGCGCCTCCGAGCTATGTTTCACATACAATCACGAAAATTGGCACACACATGTAACACACCAATACCTACAAAAAAGACTCTTGGACCAAATTCTAAATCCAACAGGAAGTCAGTTATTTTTAATAATATGAGCAAATTTTGTGTCATTTTTGCCATTTCCATGAGTTGTATTTTAACAAACTCCTCCTAGAGACTTATTCAAATCAGCACCCAATTTGGTATGCCTAATCTAAAGGCTGTGCAATGTTAAATTGTGAAGATCTTGAGTTTTCGTTAAAGGGCGTGTCCATGGCGGCCTGACAAATTTTTATGTTTCGCCATGAAAAAGGAAGTTGCTGTAACTCAGACATACAATGTCCAATCTGCCTCAAACTTCACATGTTAGATAAGACTTCTGCCCTTAACAGATCTACATGCCCATATTCAGTCATAGTCATAGCGCCACCTGCTGGCAACAGGAAGTGTCATGTTTTACACTGCAAAGAACTACTCCAAGAAATTTTATGACATCAACATTTTATTTTGGTCAGTCTAATCTAAAGGTCTTTGCAATGTTAAATTGTTAAATAAGACTCCTAGCCTGAACACATCTGGAGGCCAATATTCCATTATAATGATAGCGCCACCTATTGGCAACAGGAAAATTGTCACATATAAATGACTTTGACATATTCCACTTATATTAATGATTTGAAATGCATATTTCTCACCTTCACCTTTTTTACTAAAGCCACACGATTGCGGTGAGCCCGGGTGCGAGGGCCCGTTCATCGCTGCTTGCAGCTTTAATTATTAGGGCCGAGCACCGATGGTGCGAGGACCCTCTTGGATTGCTCCGTTTATTATTAGGGCCCGAGCACCGATGGTGTGAGGCCCTATTGTATCTGCTCTGTTTATTTATTGACCCGAGCCAATGGGCGCAGGGCCCTATTGTTCCCCTAAGGATTATTCTTCTTATTATTATTAGGGCCCGAGCCAATGGGCACAGGGCCCTATTGTTCCCCTAAGGATTATTCTTATTTTTTTATTTTTTATGAACCTTCCGGGGGTTTTTGGGGGCCTTAACATAGTCAAATGTTAATCTTGGTTAATCTATAGGAAGAGAAGTTGTTGTAACTCGGGCATAAAATATTCGATCTTCCCCAAACTTTCAAATGTTCGATAAGAGTCTTGGCCTGAACATTCTGAAGGAAAATTTTCCATTATAATGATAGCGCCACCTGCTGGCAAAAGGAAGATTGGCACATATAAATGACTATAAATGGCATATTCGCTTATATTTACGACTTTAAATGGCATATTTCTCGCTGTTCACCTTTTTTACTAAAGCCGCTTGCTGGTGGTGAGCCCGGGGGCGAGGGCCAGATCATCGCTGCTTGCAGCTTTAATTATTATATTTTTATTTTTTATGAACCTTCCGGGGGGTTTTGGGGCCTTAACATACTCAAAAACTCTTGAAAAATTGCACACACATGGAACCTGAGGCCATCAGGACGCCACAGAGGCTGGGACCCGGGCGTGGCACAGGGGCTCTACAGCGCCCCTGGAACACAGTCAGAAACCTTGAACCA
>NW_020527520.1:0-31935 GCF_003368295.1 Carassius auratus | reverse complement strand
TATGTTTTCAAACTCAGAAAAAAATCAATAGCCTCAGGAGCAGGGTTTTACAATTCAGCATTAAGAATATTTTTTAACATTACAGATTACAATCTGTGCGTAAGTGTCTTCTATTGATGATGAGGTTTATGTTTTGTTATGAGCTCTATTTGTAATTAATGCTCCGTCAAGATGGTTCCTGATGATGAAAAGACATATAAACAATCATTGATGATTTTGTCAGAAGAGGGAGGAGAGATCTACAACATAATCCTCACAGGAGGTGTTTGGACGCTTGTCATTGAATACAGACTTCAAATTACAATAGTGTGATTAAAAAAACACCTTCTCTTTGATGCAAATGAGATTAGTCAGTGACAGGAGATGATAAGTCCATCGACCATAGTTGTCACATGTGTGCACTACTGGAACAATTGTTGGGTTTTCATTTGCCCTTTTTTAATGTCACAGCAGACTGTCCAGGCAAGACCGTGTGGCTTAGCGTTTACTTAAATTAGGCAGCACTCCGTGACTAAGGCCCAATCCCAATTCTACCCCTTAGCCCTTCCCCTTAGAAAAGAGAATCAAGACACGCCTACCCCTTCACGTGAGCGTGCGAAATGGAGGGGTTGGGGTATTTCGATTCTCTTTTGGTTGGAGGGGTAAGTGTAAGGGTAAGGGCCAGACAGCCCTTCAAACTAAGATTTTTTGCAACCACACTTCAAACGAAGGGTATGACTTATCTCGACAACATGGCTGCTACAGCGAACAAAAAGACACATAAATGTAAGCTTTTTTGGCATAAATAAAGATTTTAATGAAAAGTAATCATTTTTTTTATGTTACATTCAATTGTGAGTTCATATTAACGGTCATGTTACTCAAAGAAATGTTTGCAAAAAATCGCTGATATTTGCTGACGTCGTATCATTACAGACTGCATGATAGTGCCACAGCATATTTCTGATCAGGGCAATAACTGTCGTAGACTAATCCCCCCAATAATTAGAAATCGCTAACCATTTTCTCAAATATTGCCTATTCGAGAGAGAGAGAGAGAGAGAGATAGAGAGAGATGGAAGTTGCGTGTATTCGCATCTGTGCGTTTATCTTTTTAGAGTGAGTTTACTTAAAAACAGCGATGGGATCCTCTCGTTGCTGGAAAATATAATGTAGCGTAAAAGTCGTGGATAGCGTTGACAAGTTTATTTTATTTATTTTTTTCCATATATTTTATTAGAATTTTGTATACAAGTAACAAAAGAAAAAACAGACAGGAAAAAATATACAGAATAGAAACCACAAGCAAAACAGAACACAGACACCAAAAAAAACAAAAACAAAAACAAAACACAAACAGGGCATATTTAAAAACAACAATAATTAAGTACACTGCTGCACCACTGACATTAGAATCTCAACACAAGTACTAAACAGAGATGATAAAGGTGGTTGGCACTCTATGAACTCCCTTGCTGCTCCAACTCAGTATTATATTTGTCAAGGTGAGCCAAAAATGGCTCCCAAATATCTGAAAATTTATTAAGATTGTCCATCATGCCATAGCGGACCTTCTCCATATGCAATATACCAATGAGCTCACTTAACCAGATCCTAAACTGAGGCGCAGTATCTGACTTCCAAAGTTTTAAAATCATTTTCTTTGCAACTACCATTCCATACATAATTGTGCTTTGCATCGAAACTCTGTGATTAAGTAAAGAAGGAGAAACCCCAAACAATGCAATCATTGGGTCAGGTTCAAATATACAGCTGTACATGTCAGAGAACCACTTAAATATGCTACACCAAAAATTATTCAGTTTCGGGCATGTCCAAAAGATGTGAGTCAGGGAGCCCTCTGCAGATTTACATCGGTCACAAAGTGATGAAATGGTGGGAAAAATTCTGTGCAATCTTCCGGAAGAGACTCAAAGTTAGGCACACATTGACGAACATAATTCCTAATCTGCAAATATCTGAAAAAATGTGTTGCGGGAAGAGAAAACTTATTTTGTAACTGTGCAAATGTGGCAAACTTTTTATTAACATACAGGTCTTTCAAAGTGACCACACCCTTTAGCCTCCAACTGTTAAAAGACCCGTCCGAGAGGGATTGACAAGTTTATTTTCTCCTGGATGTGTGAGCTGCGCGATTTCTGATATGTGTGTGTGTCAGTAAGCAGCTCATTAACATAACGATAATTAAAGGCTCTAATGCACACCAGCACACCAGTATATGTGTGTATTGTAAGAGTTAGATGATGAATGATGGCGTGTGACGTCATGGTAGTGGCGTCTTCTCCCCTACCCCTTGACACTCTGTTTTAAGGGACATGGGGAAGGGGTAAGCGGAGGGGTAGGGGAAGGGGAAGGGGTATAAAATAGAATTAGGATTGGGCCTAACTGTAAAGGATCAGTAAAAGCCTTTCTGTAATCCAGTAAAAAAAAAAGCTACAAAAAAAGTGACAGTGACATGACATACAGCCAAGTATGGGGACCCATACTCGGAATTCGTGTTCCACTTTTAACCCATCCAAAGTGCACACACACAGCAGTGAACACACACAAACCATGAACACACACCCAGAGCAGTGGGCAGCCATTTATGCTGCGGCGCCCGGGGAGCAGTTGGGGTTCAGTGCTTTGCTCAAGGGCACCTCAGTCGTGGTATTGAGGGTGGCAAGAGCTCTGTATATGCACTCCCACCACCTACAATTCCTGCCGGCCCAAGACTCAAACTCACAACCCTTGGATTGCGAGTCCGACTCTATAACCATTAGGCCATAACTTCCCCTTAGTCACATAGTTTGCTGGTTTAAAGCAGTAGTGTTTGAGATTTAAGGTAATTTTAGGGAAAAGTAAGAGTGTTGTTTGATGAAATTCATTGCCAGGTTCAACACAGTATGTACTTATGTAGATATTACAATAATTCTATGGGACTTAAAAAGTCTTTATTAGCACTTCAACAATTTAAGGCCTTATTAAATCAGAGCAAAAAGTCATGACATTTCAAAAAATTTAATATTTTTGTCTTGTTTCCCAATACAAATATCATAAAAGCCCTTAAATGAAGATACATATACTTTAGATGAAAAATGAAAATAATGAGGCTTATTTTTTGACAAATGTATCAAAATTAAGTGAGCTTATGCTTTAAAACATGATCAAATAATTGTCAATTGGGTATGGAACTTGTTCTTGGCTTAATCATCACTTCATTTTGATTGATTTCACATAAAACAAGACTCATTATCTTATGTAATTATAATAATTTTCTAAATTAAATGTATTTTAATTTTTGTAGTTTAATTTTTAAACACTTGTACTGGAAAATTTAAGAATCTTCAAACATTTTTCACTGGAAAACATGAAAAAATACTAAGGAAGAGTATCAATTTTTGCAGTGTGATCAGAAGGTACAATAAAAGTTATTCCGATATTATACCATTCATTCCCTTATGCTAAAACCTTCAATACCCATAATGCACTTTTGCACTTTTTGGTGCCACCCATCTGTTTATCCAATTGGCTTTGGGTGGGAATTAAAATATACAGAACTTTGATCTCTAGTTTTAATAAGAGCCCTAGACCTGTCAAAAGTTCTCTGGTTGACTTTTGCATCATCAGGGAGACTTATGGTAAAAAATACATTTACTTTTTACATTTATGGATTTAGCAGACGCTTTTATCCAATGCGACTTACAGTGCGTCCAGGCTATACATATTTTTTTTTCCAGTATGTGTGTTCCCTGGAAATTTAACCCACAACCTTTTGTGCTGCTAACGCAATGCTCTACCACTGAGCCACAGTGACAAATAAATGGGGATATCTGAATGCATGTAACATAGAGAAAGAGTACACATTGTTCATTCACGAATACTACCGACTTAGTAGCAATACAAAACTGGTTGAAAATTGGTGGACCTACTCTTTCAACATCCAAAAATATAGCTGCATGGTTATTTATTTTTTATTTTTGAGTGACTTTTGATGTAAAATTTGAAATGAGAAAAGCAGCTATTTGCTCCCACATCTAAAAACAAATGTTAAAGTGCCAAATGGGTATGCATGCTAAAAAGAGAAACTTCTCAATATGCAGATGAGGGCTGTAGAGTGTGAACTAATCTGAGCCTTACACAGAAGTGTAATTACCAAAGAAGAAAGACTTTCAATAATGTGTCAGTGTATGTGTTTTGTTTTCAGCTGACTCCAATCCTGCCTTGTGTTGAATGTCATTCCTGTTGTTTTGAATGCCACTAAGGAGGGATAAAATTAGAGCGGGCACATGCTGCGATCATGTGACAAAAGGTTCGGTTGTTTATTGATGCCTGTTGTAAGACAGTAACATGCTTAATGTTAAAAGCTGTTCAGCAATCTAATGATGAAAGATGGAGAGCGATTGAGGCTGGTGATATCATGGAAATGTGCTTGTCTGCGCTGATTGATAAGTCTTTGTGCGTTCCCTCTTTCATTTGCGACATCGTGACTCAGAATGTGTGTGTGCCCCTGCATGGTAAATTCAATTATAGCATCTATCTGGCTCTCATGTACCTAATGACCCACTTGTGACATAATGCAAGTGTCAGTGTCTGCGATCACTTTAGGCAGATTTTAAGCATATGGTCACACATCTCTCGCTCTTAGACCGAGAGCTTCAGGGGACTGAAGAGACAGAGGCTCTGCTAATGGTGTGGTAATGACTTGGCATTGCCCCAAAATAAATGCAAGAGTCTTTTCCTTAGAGAAAGGAGCAAACTACATCCCTATGTGAGTGATTCTCAAGTGTATTACAAGAAAATATCGTGATTAAATATATGTTGTAGACTCATTATGTTTTGAAGTTGGAGTCATTAAAAGCCAATAGTAATACGTTGTGAGGAATTTAAGAGATTTGATCCAAAACCCAGCAAACTGCCTATAGAGGGAACATTTTAAAGCATCATAAGGTGGGGCACTGAGACAAAGAATGTTCTGAAAGCACGGCATCTTAATTATGCTACCTTTCAAGGTACATCGTTTTGAGAAAGAAACAAAAAATTCAAGGGTGAGAGAAATGTTGATTAACATGTCAGAAACATTGTTATTGCCCAACTCTATTGAGATAAGTTGTTAGTAATGTTTTTTTTTTTTTTTTTTGTGCGACATGAAGAGATATTGGCTACTGTATATAGGTTTTCTAAATCCCTCACTTATTAAGAATAGGGTGACCATACGGCCCATTTTTATGAAACATGTCCTTGCCAGGATTTCTATATAGCCTAAAATATCCAGGTTTTGGCTGTTTGCACTGCGCTATCTATAGAGACAGGAATAAAAAGGACTTAGCTTGTAAGAGTGTGTTGTAAATAGATATTTCACTTTTGAGTCATGTACACGTTCATCGACCCGCGGGCTTCCCGACGTTTTTTACAACTATTTTCCCCCAATATACAGCTACTCTTCGCTAACAAGATAATGTGTTTATTCAGAGGACGTGTGCAGGAAAAAGTGGAAAAGCCTCGAATGCTCGGTCAACATCAGCCATCTTGCAAACAGACAACCACCTAGCACTTGCCCCTCCCACAAGAAGCGGATTTCACCTCGGACGCGGGTCAATTTTGCTTCAAACTCTTGCTTTCTCCGCATGTCCATTTCGCTCTAGATGCGCAAATGCATTAAAAAATTTTCAAGTGGCAAACTAGACACGGGTTTGGTGTGAATGCAACATTATAGAAGGTCACTAGGTTTTGGAAAATCTCTTCTGGCATATTTGTAAGCTTTATTTTTTGTTTGTAATTTTTTTTTTATTGTAACTGTCTCCTGTTCTGAATGTGTGACAGCACCATGCATTGATTTTCTTTTTCAAATACATAAAATGCAACATGTATTTTGAAATACAATGTAATGAACGTTATTGTGTAAATAAGTTCATATGTCTAACCCAAATACTGCATTTCTGTTACAAGCATCCTAAATGAATGGTACTTGTTATATCATGTTTCACTGTATGACAGCTGTGGCAGACCAGGACAAGTATTACCTCCTGGCATGTCTCATAATTATAATGCAGCCAAACAATATAGGGAACAGCTGTTGAATAAGACTTTTCTAGGTGCATTTCGATTTCAAACAAAGATATTGTGACCTTTGTGCAAGGGCAAAATAGCTCCCATGCTAGTCTGTCAAGTGTTTTTTGAATGTTTTTCTAGATGCTGATTACATCAGTCAAGATCTCATCGAGATACTAGTGTTTATGTTGTTATGGTTTTCACAAGGTTACACTGAAGCTATTACACGTACATTTACATTTAATCATTTAGCAGACGCTTTTATCCAAAGCGACTTACAAATGAGAACAATAGAAGCAGTCAGGTCAAAAAGAGAACCAAAACAGTATACAAGTGCCATGACAAGTCTCAGTTAGTCTAGTATAGAACACATAGCCAGGTTTTTACTTGGTGTTTGCTCCTCTGAGAGAAAAAAAAACATTATTTTTTGACAAAAATAAAGTTGAATCTCCATGAGTGAAACAAACTTTAAACAAGCCAATTTTGCTCCAATTTAGATGCATGCATGTCTCCCACACAGTGTTCATTCGTATGGAGGAACAATCAGCATTTGCATGTGATAGTATTGGACGCTGCCCAATATTGCTAATCTTGTGTCTTTCTAATAATGAGCTTTCCTTTTTTAGATTTACTAATGTGATACATCATGGGATTTTATCAGCGCAGTAAGTTTTAATTGTAGACTCTTGAAATACATCTGAAATAATTGGCTTTTCAAAAGGATTATTGAAGCTTAAGCTTGTAAGGATTTGTGTTATATCATTAATACATTTATAATAGATTTTTAATTAATTAATTAATTTAGCAACCAGTGTGTCTTAAACCAGGTGCGACACAGCAAGTTTCCATCAACAAGTGATTTGTCTGTTCACACCAAAAGCAAATATTAAAGATTAGACGTTAACAACCAATCAGAAGATTTTTTGTGTTTTATGCACAGTTATGAGAAGATTTTGGACCAAAGAAATAAAATTGATTGGTGTGGCACATCAGGAATAAAAACAAATACCAAAATGTTCTGTTGCCATATGGATTATAATTAGGGAAAAATAGATTTTTAATTATAATTTTTACATTTAATAAATTAAATTGAATTGTATTTGTCTGTTGTAAATGAATTCAAAATAGATAGCAACTTGTGAAAAAGACACACCTCTCTTTATATGCACACAAACATGCACACACATAGCCTGTGGCATAACCAAAGGTCACAACGGTTTGCAAAACAGCATGTTCACGAGCTCTGTGTGGTCCAGCATCGACAACCTGTGTGTGAGAGCGGTAATTTAGGAAGGCTTTGTTTGAAGTGCCGCTCGACATGTGATTTGAGCTCAAGCTGATGGAGTGCTGGGAGGAGGGACAGAGATGTGTCTGGAGAGAAATGCAGTCATTTGGTGAATTGGAAAACTTACCGATGTAGTCATTGGGGAAGAACATGTGTGTTAGGCTTTGGGTGTATAGGCAGTGAATGTCGCGGAGGGGTGGAAGCACGTGTTGTTGCCTTTGTTAGTGACGCACATGGGAAGGAGATCATCAGGTGATATAATTATTTGGCATCTCAATTCCTGAAGTGGGCCGGTTTGGTCAGGTAGTCAGTTGGACAGGAGGTTGGTTGTGGTGGGTCGATGGTATCTGCGGGAAGGACAGGGGCTTAATGAAGCGAGTGGGGGTTTGCTGCTTGGCCGGTGGGAAGCCGCAGCTGTTCGCCCCTCTGATCCCCTCTGTGTGGCTGAGGGAGGAAGTACCCCACCGTGCCCATGCTTACTCAATAATTGATCCTGTCAATCGGCCCTAGGCCTCCCTCCAGTGAACAGGAGAGGGAGAAACAGAGGATGCGGTGGGAGGTGTAACGGATCTCTTCATTTGCCTTAATCAGGTTCAGAAATTCACCTGATGAATGAGAGTTCTAAAATTCAAACAAAAAATGAATCCTGTTTATCGTGCCTGGTCTTATTATTCTAAAGTAATAAGTTTGCATTTTGCCTTATTATTATTAGATAAAAGAAAGTCTGTGAAATGTTTCTTGAGCACCAAATCACATATTAGAATGATTTCTGAAGGATCATGTGACATTGAAGCTCAGAGGGCCAATGAGTTCACTGTGGGCTTCTCAGAATGATGACGTAGAAATAGAAACTATAAACTATTTTTCCACGCATTTATTCTCTGTATATCTCCTAATCACTCTTTCTCTCTCTCGTTCTCCAAGCTTTCATTGGATTAAAATGCAATTCATTCTTGTTGCTCATTGAAACTGTATCACATTCCATTGCCGCTACTTGCACTGCTATTTTGAAATATATTCCAGCAAAAAGTAGAAGTAGACTGAGAGAGCTTGAAAAGAGAATTTGCTGATAAAGTCGCTGAAGGTAATGGCGATACCTGTGATCCTGTGGCTGGACTATTCAATATTGCCCGATTTCCTGAACTTATTTAGAAACGGTTTTGAAGAATATTGAGTATCGTGTGTCATGGTGGGTACAATGAAAGGATGTTTGTGTAGTCAGTATTGATTGCACGAATGCATTCAGCTGTATGTAGAGAACACTGATGGCTCAGAGACCATATTAACTCTGAGTACTGACTTATGGCAGACAGGAGAGAGCCTGTTGCCACGGATACCGTTCTCTCTCTCTCTCTCTCTCTATCTCCCCCACTGTCTCTCTATTGCTCTTCTCAGATTGCAATGGCTGTAGTCTCTTTTTCTCTCTATGTTCCTCTCACTCTCTTTTGCTCCTTACAAAAGCTAAGATTATGTATCCACCTATTAAGTTACCAGCAACACATTTTTTAAGAAATACTGTGATAAATGGCAACATTATAGCCAAAAAGAAAGGCACACAGAGAGAGAGACTTTCTCAGAGGTCTGCCTGTTCTATTTGTACTGAACTTCTTCTATATTAAGCAGATTTAGGCTCTTTTATTCACTGTTTTTTTCCATCCCCACACACACTGGCAGATATTGCAGCTGCCAACATAGCAAAATATAACATTTCTGTGCACATGCAAATCAGAGGCTGACTGTGAACTCACAACCAACAGGGGTCCTGAAAACACCTTGTGAACTGTTGCTCTCTTTCATTTGACAGGACAAGGCATTGGTCTTCATGCACTTGTTGCTGTGTGTGTGTGTGTGTGTGAGGGAGGGAGAAAGACAGCAGATCTTTTACACATGGACCCTGAAACATGCTCTAGGTGTCCCTCCAACATGAAAAAACCTGGAATTATTAGGAAGTACTTTTAATATTTTGGAAGTTTCTATAGTGACTATAGGTTTTTTTTATTTTTAAATGACAATCCATAGTTTGTCAGATTTGTGAGTGAATCATTATCTCAAGTCGTTTCTTTTTAATTCAAACAGGTTCACAAATCAAATAGGCTGTTTTATTAATGTACTATTAGGACTGAGGAACTAGGATTTTAATAATTCAATTGTGTTTTTTTATGGTCAAATATAAGTAATGACAAATGAAAAGTTGTTATATGCTAGTATGTTATATAGTATGTGCTGTTTAACTTTTCACAGTGAGCACAGTAACAGGGTGTGATCTTGTGTTATTATGTATTCCAATGGCTAAACATCAGTTTCACAATCTGTCTCAAGTACTCTTCCTTAACATTCGTCCTCAACTCCGTTTGAATATATGATCCTGGCCACCATTATTGCCAACTGCATCGTCCTGGCCTTGGAGCAGCACCTGCCTGGAGACGATAAGACACCCATGTCAAAAGAGACTTGTGAGAAAACGCCTACAGTCTTAAATATACATATATAAGCTACACATGAAGCATTGCTATCATTGTCTCCTCTTTCAGCTAATTTTAATCTCAAGTTTTTCATTTTTCATTTATCCAAATCATTTGTTAAAAATGAATCAATTTGCCCTAGTTATCTACTTATTTGCATTTCTAGCAGCTTGTGTGATGAGACAACCTACTATTCTGGATCATGGTCTAGAGACCACAGTTATTCTTTAAATGTAGTACGGCCCTCAATATAGTGTGCAAAATAAGTTTCTTGTGCACTTCCTCATATTATTTGTTCTTGACAACTTTATTCAGATTGTAGTTTCCCCCACTGAATCACTCGCCTATTCAAAGAGTGTTTCATTACTATTTTACTTCTGCTCTGCAACATAATTCTGAGGAGTGCTTGTTTAAACAGATGCAAGTAGTGCATTTTTAACTCACTTTTAACTCAGTAAGTAAAAACTAAATTAAGGATTAATAATGATTAAATCTTAATAATTATATTGTTGAATCGAAACATTCAAAATCTGATGAGCACCCTACCTAGATGGCATTTTTAGGTCAAGTTTAAATTATAGCCCCCCCCCCCCTTTTTTTTTTATAGGTAGCTTCTGTTGTCTTACACCCAATCCATTCTCTGTTTTTCAGGAAAAAACAGAGCCCCTACTTTATAGGAATGTTTTGCTTTGAAGCTGGAATAAAAATCATCGCTTTGGGATTTGTATTCCACAAGGGCTCGTACCTGAGAAACGGCTGGAACGTCATGGACTTCATTGTTGTCCTAAGTGGGTGAGTAACAAGTGCTACTATCTTCTGAATGACGCTGGGTTTTGCTGATTTTAAACCTTCACTGGTTATGAATTTCAGTGCATGGTTTTATTCCACCTTTGCTTGCAGATCAGAGTTAGTCAGCTGAATCTTTCGATAAGTTTCCTTGCACTGTTGAAAAGGAGAGTGCTTCTTTGTGGGCGATATTCTGCTTTGGCAAGATGTTGCACAACACACGGTTGTGGATTTTACTGAAATTTACTGGACTTTTGCCTCATTTTACCTCATTAAACTCTGCTTGATTGAATCATCTGGGGAGAGTGTTAACTTTCAGGCCAGACTGAGTGGAAAAATGAACAGCACCTTGAAAACACTATATCACCAAGAACAGATATTGCTTTAGCGCTGTCAAAACAAAAGTGTCAAGAAGTGCTCTCCTCAAGGGAAAGGCTGCTGCAGCTTTCATTTGCAGAGTAAACCACAATTTAGAAGGCTGGGTCAGTGGCCATTTTACTCAAAATGCTCAGTGCCGTAATGTTTTTCATCTGTTTTTTTAAGAGAGGGCAGCTATCTAAAAGAGAAAGAATGAAGAGAAAGAAAGAAAAAAGCAGACACACACATACACAGTGCAATGTAATGATACATATTAAATATTAATTGCTGTCATAGTGTTAAAGTACAAAGGGAGATGGGCTTCTTAGAGAATTTTACATGATTCCAGCTCACTTTCATTATTGATGAGCCCTGGAACTTTGTCTGGATTAAGAGAGAAAAAAAAATGCGAGAAAGACTTTAACCTCTTAACCCCAATTTCTCATGGGCCTGTACAGTGTTTACTGAAACCTGGCACGCACACACAGCATTAACAACACACACAAAACACCCTTATATACAGGGGTTTCTCAATAAATTAAAATGTTGTGGAAAGTTCATTTATTTCAGTAATTCAACTCAAATTGTGAAACGCGTATATTAAATCAATTCAATTCATTAGTGTGTGCATTGAATATATTTAATACACGAGTTTAACAATTTGAGTTGAATTACTGTCCATGACATTCTAATTTACTGAGATGCACCTGTACACTTCTGTGCATGTAAGTCAGGACAAAGTTGGTTCTACAAATATTCATCTGCAGCATGATATAATCATTCTACAGACATCACAGTAGCAGCACTGAGGTCTTGTAATCATAAGGTTAAGAGAGGTTGAAGTGTAATTAAATTGATGACTGAGAGTCTGAAAACCCTTTAACGTGACTCATATCAAGAAATTTCCTCAGCATGTTTCCTACATAATTCAGTTTCTGTTTGGCCCCCCCAGTTCCAAATTGGTCATCTGTGCCTACACTACTGTAAATTTACTACTGATTTTTTTTTCTTATGGTCACCAAGGCTCCATTTATTTTATTACAAATATTGGTAATATTGTAGAGTAATATCACTATTTAAAAGTTTTGAATATAAAAATGTTGTATATGTTTAAATTGGGTTTATTCCTGTAATAGTAAAGCTGAAAAGCAGGAACCTTTTTTGCTGCTTACTCTTTTATAGAAAATGTATATATATTATATTTTTCAGGGTTCTTTGATGAATAGAAAGTTTTTATATAAGAATTTATTTAATTTCTTTTTTAAATGTCAAATACTTAACTATCACTTTTGATCAATGTAATGCATTGTTCCTCAATAAAAGTATTACATTAAAAATTCTTACTGATGATCACAACTGATAATTTTTTCATTCATTCATTAGACTGATTCTAACCAATAAGATCTGTTTTTCAGATTCGTTCTCTAAACAAAATTCATTTGTTCATTAACTGGGCTGTATGGTCATACAGCATGTTTTTTTCTGTTTGCAGCTAGTGTAGACAATGCAGTAGAAAGACATTTTGTATATTTAAAGTCTTTGTGTTAATTTTTTCTCATCACATTTTGACTACAAGCTAAAATGAGATTAAGTAGCAGCACTGCTGAATGGTGGTAAAACATGTAAAAAGTGATTGTACTATTTATGAATTTCTATAGAATATCTGTTGTGTATATGATGATGATTCATTTCTTATGCCTTTGTCATTGTGTTGTACGTATTGTTACTGTATTTGCACAGGATTTGTGTGCTGCAAGTACCCACATAATGATATTCCTGGTTATCTGGTAACCTTTGGTTGATGAGATGAGAGTTGAAATTGATTGAACTTTGAGTGTCATGTTACCACACTTGACCTGTGTGCAAGGTGTTGCCCTTTGATTTTTAGATTATATAATTTTTCTGATGGAACAAAGGTGTAAAGTCTGTAGTATTTTGCATATGTGTAGACTAAATATAGGCAGTCAGATCTGCACAAGTTTTCTCTGTTCCTTTTACTTGCACATATCTTGTCTATGTTCCTCCGTCTAGATGAAATGGCGAGGCAGTATTTCATCAAAGCCTTGCACCCTCATTAGGAGTTGAGTGAAGATTATAAGATCTGGTGGTATCAGATGAGTCATAGTAGCTCATTAGATTTTAATGAAGTCATGTGCACAGAGAACAAGGAGAAAGAACAGAAAATGAATGATAGAGAGAGAGAGAGAGAGGGTGGAAAGCTCATCAAATATATGACATCATTGTTACTACATAAAAACTGAATTGAAAATTGATGGTAATTGCAGTTATTATTTTCTATTTAATAATTTTAAGTCATTATTAAATAAACTGTTGTACAAGCTTGCAACAGTGGCATGCCAAGTAATTGACTACAAATGCCTTTTATCTTACTGAATGCATTGTTTCAGGACATTATTTATTAGTTGAAAACATAAAGCAAAAAGAAAAGCATTTCGGTTATGAAGGCAAACTTCATTTTTATTTGAAATAATGTGGACTAATAATTCATCCACCATAAGACCAGGAATCTATTGTTTTTAGGTTTTTTAAGCACATACTGCCTAGTTCATCCAAGTACTCAGCATTGCATTGAAGCATTTGTTGACACTAAATTAATGTGTACTTGTGTTCTTTCCAGTGTCGCTGCATTCACAGTTATCAGTGCATGCGGGCGTGTTTTTGTGCTAGTTATCATTCCTCTGCTCTTGACTGTGTCTTAGCAGCATTGTGTACAGGAAGTACAGATTAGCGCAGTATGGTGGCATGGTGCAGAAGTCTGATTGTATAGTCGCTGTGAGTAGGTGGATAAATGGGTTGCCAGTCCTTCCTTAAAGCCTATTATCGGCTGGCTCAGGACTCCAGTCATTTAAATGCAAATGGTGTCTTGGCAATCTAAGGTCTGGTTGCAAGTCAACATCCAGCACCCAGTATCTTGGGGAATGAGAGGACCTCATCCCTAATGGCGTTAATAAGCACTGATGTCTACTAGTCACCCGCCCCCTCTTTAAGCTGTGGGCATGTGGCATGGTGTACTCCCCTCGCACGCTCTATCTGTGTCTCTCCGGCACTGCCAAACATGTAGAGCTCTCTCAGAGAATCTGATAAGCATCCTTCAAATCCACCAGCATTGGTCTGTGCTGCCAATTTAATGAAAACGTGCATGCGTGACAGTAGACATGATTTCTTTGGATGTGGAAAATGATGAATTCCTCTAGTGCACAAGCAAACAGCAGTACTAACAACAGTAATTTTTACTTATATTTTCAGAACATATTCTGTTCACGTGTTCAAGTGTTGATATTGGATGTATTGTTTTCCCCATTAAATTAGTTTTTAGGGAGTCATTACTTTTAAGAAGTGGAATTTGTAGGCTTATTTTTTTTTTTTTAAGTAATTAAGTAATCTAAAATGTTCCAAATTGCAACTGAGCTTTTAAGGAAGCAAAAGTGCATAGTTAGAGAATTTATTTTTGATATTTTGGAAGAACAGTTATTCGGAGTAGTTTACCTACAGTGATTTGCTGAATGAGCTCTTTTATGTGAATAACATAAAAAAGTTTTGTTTACCAAGAATCACTGTCCAAGATATCAACCAGAGAAATTAAATGTATTTTGACTAAGTTTGTAAAAAATATAACTGGGTCAAACACTTAGACAGTAGTAGGCAGTAACCATGTTGTGTGAATTTGGCTTGCTGGAAGATTTACATTTTAAATAATTCCCTGCCAGACTTGCTGCTTGGTGCTGTTATATGCCATTTTAACTCAAATAGTCAAGGCTTGGCTGTTAGCATGGCCCTGTTAGCTCCTACTGGCCACATACTATAAGTACACCAACTGGTTCACTATTGACTGCTAAAAAAATTTGGTTTGTATTTTGAACTGCAGAATCTGCAAATTGTTATGAATAACTGTAAACCTCTGTTATGTAAATTAGCTTATTCATGCCAGTACAAAAGAAAACTCTCGTGTTGTTGTTGTTTTTTTTTACTGAAATTTTGCAGATACTGTAGACTATGATTAGAATTAGCATGCTTTTCTGGATTTCATCAAAATTCCCACTGTCATTGTACTGTTGACCCTGTGTTCAACATTCATATCTACCTGTTATAATTAGATTAGAAAAGCAAAATCACAGTGTCGGAAAAACACACTAAGCTCCAATTAATGCTAGGTTATCATGCTTGGAGACAGGTAACAAATGTAAACACACTTCCTAATGAGATTGTGTGCCTGGCCTGCTTCACATAAGCCCAGCGGTAGCCTAATTATCATAAACAGCTGTTGATTAATTGATTAATAATTTTAAATCTATGCTCCCCATCTCCCTGCAGTTGTTTGCTGTAAAGAAACTGTGGTGTGAGCCTACAATAATTTCTACTTTTGGCGAGCAGGCAGAAGCATATAGGATCTCTCCCTCCTGACAGGAGTTGAGTTCGTTTGCCGGGAGCCTGTCGCACCACGGAAGGTGTCCACCCTCTGACAGGACAGACAGCTGTCATCCGTGCAAGGCCTCAATTGATCTAGCAGGGCTTTACACCCACGCTATTTTTAAGAAGCGCTAGGCTCGAAGGGACTGTGCAGTAATAGTGGGAGCTGTGTGACGTTAGAGCAGGGAAAAAGGGTTAGCCTTAGTTTTATCACAGCTCATCTGTCACAGGCTTACTGGAAGAAACCCTGCTGATATATCCATAATGAGGAGCATATAGAAGACAACATCAACTGGGCTAGTAGACAACACTAGTTTGCAGAGAGAAATATAGTTTGCATGCTTTTTCCCATATTTCTGCGACACACTGAAAGTATGTACTTTACTGGTGATGGGAAGGTACACACTTTTGAATATGTAGTGGCAGTGTTACCATGCTATTTTTAATGCATTAGGATTTAGGATGCATTAATCCAATTCTTGCATTTACAAGACCACTTATGAAAACATGCATGTAAGATAGGCTTGTGTGTTTGATGTGCACATGTTTTGTGTGTTAATTATAGTGCCTGTCTGCTAGCAGCTCCTTTACTAAGTCACGTGACTAGCACAATACAGCTTCTTCTGGATAATGCGTTCACACACTCTATCATTACCTCAGCTGCTGATGTAAGAACAGCAGGCTCGAGTCTTGACTATGAGACGCAGATGCTCCAATGAACAGGAACAGTGTGAAACTCCATGTCACCCCGAACCCTGAACTGTTGTTACTTTAAAAATAATTTTTATTTTCCATGTTATCAAACAGCAGTATGTTTACCAAACCACATTGTACCGGAATATTTTGCATTGTCTTCAATTGGGTAGGTCAGTTTTCAGAAAATGTGGTCAGTCATATGTTAATGTTCCCATGGTTCTACAAATTTGACAATTTATAACCCATTTGTTGCATTTACTTCCCATAAATGCTCCGGGTGGACTTTGGAGTGTTGAAATTAGATTGACCATTAGATTTTCTGCTTAGGGCATCACATTTGCTTTGAAATGAAAATGTGTAAATATATTGCAGTTAAGGCTGTGCAAAAAAATCGAATGCGATTTTTCATGCGCATTTCGTCAGAGCCGTGGTTCACTGACAAGCTACACAAAATCGTGTTCAAAATCGCAGGCGATTCATTGCAGATTATGAACGCGATTTTGTGCAGCTTGTCAGTGAACTATGGCTCTGTAAATGCCACTCCATCTGAAAGCACATGCTGGTGATTTACTACTAATCACAGGAGGGTCTGAAAAGAACAATTTATTTTTTGCACAGAACCTAATTGCAGTCGTGTGTGTGTCTTGCAATTGCAATCAGAGAGTGACCAGTCTTAACTTCTTTTATACAGCTGCTTTTTATAACCAAACTCTTTGCCAGATATATGCATTGCTCTAATCCTCTCTACATCATGTCTTATCTTAATAATTTTGACACAACTGGTGTATAGATGGTTGATCTTTAAAGACTGCAGGCATCCAGTTGTCATTCAAATGCTCTGAACCAATCAGCTGTCAGCTTGATTGATGTATATGGACAAGGTGGAGGGTCTGAGCAAAAGACCTCATGCCCTGCGGCTTTCTTTTGATGTATTGGTAATGTTCCATATGGTGCTCCAGGATCCTACAGTATGTTGATATCAGGAGAGGAATCTAAAAATTATACTATCAAATAAAAATGAAGAAAATAACAATAATCTATCTAACTACAAGCAACAGCACAAATAAATGCAATAGAGTAAAGATAGAAATAAAATAAACTGATTTTCAGTTTTTTTTTAGGTAGGTCTAGCATTAGTTTTTAGGTAATCAAATGTAAAACAGCATTGCATATTTGACTGTATAAATTCAATATTAACTTTTATTAAAGTTACAGAAGCTATTCAATCAAGAGCAGTGAGTAATTTCTTTGTTGAATATTAACAAAGTGCTGTCACTTTAAGAGAACACAATGATCCAGTATGTCTATTGTCTGCTATAGGATATTTACCAAGACAGGCATTTTGACATGATTTTTGTGTTAATTTGTCCATTCAGAGAGAGCTTTATATTTGTGCACGTTCTGAGATGCAGGTTTGCGTGCTTATATACTATTCTCTACTGAATGATCTGATCAGCATTAAAGGGGTTACAAAAAAGGAAGATTCATTCATTCACAAAACACATCTGTGTTTAGCTCGGAGACGTGCAACAGTTCTTCGCTTTGCTTAGATTTTTTTCCCCCAAATTCCATTATATAATATAGATACTGGTCTATATCACTGTAAAATTGAACAGTAAAATGTATTAAATGAAATTAGATAATTTCACTCAAAATAAAGTGAATTGGACTTAATTAAAATAAGTTCTGTAAACCTAAAATGTTGTTGTAGTAAGGTGAGCTTAAAATGATTGCGTTTTCTAGTTCCCAGTTGGGGTGGGCGATATAGCCTCAAAATTATATCACAATATTTCAAGAATATTTGCGATAACAATATTTATGATAACATAGTAAAAAAAACACGTTTTTTTTTAAAAACATAAAACTATGTTTTACTGGTGATTGCAGTTGGCAGGCATTAGCAATTATTAGTGCAAAATGAAAGGCATTTTCAGTCATTTTCCAATGAGCTACTCTCATCGATTACAGACTACCTAATTTGAATTGTAAATCTATTGTCATAAAGTGGCAGCAGCAGCTGTGTGTTCAACTTGAAGCAGACCAATCTGTGTACAGGGCCATAGGTGGAGTTTGCAGGGCTCCGGTGCAGGTTTGACTGGTGGGCCCTGTTTGAAATTGTGCAAATAGTACAGATAGACAAATATAAAAATTTTAAGTTTGTAACTGTGTCCAGGGACAGCATGTAAATAGCATTGCATTGTCTTTACTGTATAAATTAAAAATAGATTAATTCTTGTTACAACTACAAAGTAATTCAGTAAAGAGCAGTGAGTGGTTTTCTCCCATTTCATTTCTTGAATTAACATTAAGGACACTGACTGCAGCTAGTAAATTAGGTGCAGTCACTATAATACATACAATAAGATACAAATAACATTTCTTTCGCAAATTTTTTACTTTTACTTAAGACATAACCGAATATTTTTTCGAGGATACTTTCGAGGTGAAAATTTTCAAAACTCAACTGGGGTGTAGACAAGGCTCTCTGCATGCACACTGTATGCATCGAACAGCGCACAGGTGCTGAATTAATCTTTTCATGTCTTTTTGTGCTTATATATGTAAACTGGTGAGGTGTATTTGTTCGTTCAGGCACAGGAGGAAGCGAAGAAGAGCTCAGTTTGGTGTATGCTTGGCTTTCCGTGTCTGCACCGAACTCAGCGTGCAAGCTCTCAGTTGTGTTTTCTGCATCTTCTGTTTGTATGCTTAAAACTGTTTAAAATGTTTAAATTGGCATGGTTTAAAACACAATTGCAATTGATACATTTAAAAAAAAGTGGTGTGTGGTGGTGGGGTGGGGTGGGGGCATAGGTGGTGTTGGCACAGTGGTTAACCAAAAAAAATAAAAATGGCACATCATGCCGAAAAGGTTGCCGACCCCTGGTGTATGGCAACATGTTGAACCAATATTCTCTTGAGGCCTTTTAAAAAGCAGACTGAGATCAGTGTGTTGCAGCACACCATTTGGGAATCTGATTCATTTCAGTGAATCAGTTCATTTGGACAGTTGGACCTGTCAATGAATCAGAAAAAATGTCCCCAAAGTCCATGAGTAATATTTAACACTATTTCATTGTTCAGATTTTATATAATTCTACTGTTTTTCATTTAACCATGGATTGTTTTATTTTCTTAGTAAAACGAATTAGCTCTGGAAATTGATTCTAAATGATAATGAAAAACAGAGATGTTACAATTAGCAAATACAATGGATGCAAGAACATTCTTTTCTTCAGGCTAATTTCTACTCTCTATTTTAAGTTCCTTCAGGACAACGACCTGTTCTGGTGCTTGTAATTTCTCCTTCACTGGCTTGGCACACTGACAGGATAGGTAATAACTGGCTGGGACCCTCTGTGTCTGTCTAATCATTTTTTCTCTCTGTCTGGTAAAGTGAGCTCCTGTGGAACAGTAATGCGGTCAACAAACCTGGAACTACTACTACATAGCTGTGCAAGTATAGAAATGTAATTAACACCCTTGGAATGTGCCAACCAATCAGGAATCTAGCATTTCTGTAGTAAAATGCATTTATGAAACCATTCATAATACAGTTAGATTCTAATTATAGTAACAATTATATGATCACACCAATATTTTAAATAATATTCACTGTAATCAACAGGAAAGATTGATATGGTGAAAGTAGGGGGGTGTGTCTTATAACCAGATGGAGGGAGAACTTCCCCTGCTGCTGTGTGAAGCTCCAGTGACGGTGAAGGAAACATTTGAACCTCAGATGATGTTCAAACTAATACACATTTCATAAATCAAATGAAGGTTGGGTGGGCATCACTATAAATAACAATATCTGGGGTAAAGCACACATTAATTTATAATTAATCTGGAAGAAATAAAATCTAAAAAAAATTTGGTTACTCTCTGAGGGAGGTCTTTGAAATCTACGAGATGTTATAAGCTTTGTTGTTATGACAAACTCTTTTACAAAATACTATGTGACATTTACAGATAAAAATATCTCATTAAAATGTGATGTAGCTGCTCTAAACATCCCAGGTAAAGACAAAATACATGATAACCTGGGTGCATGAAACCATATGTTTATGACTCTGAAGTAGGGCTGCACGATTCTGGATAAATTGAGAATCACGATTTTTTGATCTCATATAGAGATCACGATTCTCCTACGATTCTTTATTATTATTATTACTATTAACATTATCATTATCACAAGTATATAAATTAATTATTTTATTTTGCAAGGATTCTTTAAATTGATCAAGTGTGACAAAGACATTTATAACAAAATATTTCTATTACACACAATTATTGTTCTTCTGAACTTTCTATCAAAGAAACCTGAAAAAAATCTACTCATCTGTTTTCAACATAATAATAATAATAATAATAATAATAATAATAATAATAATAATAATAATGTTTTTTTTGAACGGCAAAAACAGCATATTAGAATGATTTCTGAAGATCATGTGACACTGAAGACTGGAGTAATGATGCTGAAAATACAGCTGCACACCACAGAAATAAATTACATTTTAAAATACATTCAAGTGAAAGCAGTTATTTTAAATGGTAAAAATATTTCAAAACTTTACTGTTTTTGCTGTACTTTGGATCAGATAAATATAGTTTGGTGAGCAGAAGAGACTTTAAAAAAACATTACACATCTTATGGTTCAAAAACTTTTGACTGGTACACTGTAAAAAATTTCTTGTTGTTTTTACAAAAACTTTTTGGCAGCTGTGGTTGCCAGAATAATTTTGTAAAAATACAGAAAACTGTAAACACATTTACGTCAAAAACTGTTAATTTTACAATATAAAGCTGTAATTTACAAACAAGAAAATGTGAATATAAACCAGTAAATTCAACAACACACAAAATTAAATCTGTTTTGTACCTTGAAAATACTGACAACCACCATAATAATAAAGATGGTACTGTATAAGAGAAAGCCACATGAAGTATCAAAGCTCATCACAAGTAGCTTCACCACAAGCAGAAGTATATATTAACATATAGAAGGTGCACATTTATGGAAACACAAAACACCATCATGGTAACACACGTGATCCTTAATTAATGCAAAAAACTTTCATTAAGCAACAGAAGATGTAACATAAAGCTCAAATGTACATAACTGATAACAAGAACTATTTACAAACATGATTATTTAAACAAAATACTTTCAAACGTGGAGTGTCACGCAGGGAATTCTGGGAATATCAGTTTACAGTTTTAGACTGTAAATTATACATTGATTTGTTCTTTTTTTACTTCTAAAAGCTGTATAATTAACAGAATTTTACTGTAAATTTACATTAAATGCTTTGTTAGATCTTTTACAGTTTTTCCCTGTATATAGTACGGGAACTTACTGTTAACCTATTATCAGTTTTTTTCCGTAGCGTTTTTACAAAATTTTACAGTTAAAATTACACGTATTTTTTACAGTGTAGTGTATATATAATATATTTAAAACCCCAGTTTTTTTAATATTAGAATGATGAAAAAGTTGTTTAGATCACTGATTCAACGACTCACTCATATCCTACTACACTTGTTTCATTTCTGGATGAATCAGCGTTTTTGAACGATTCTCTTGAATGAAAAATTAATTCATTGACAAATAAATTAAGACACTTGTCGCCACCTATTGGTGAAACAATGCAATCGACACAAACGTTATTTAAAGCGCAGTACTTTCAAAAGGGGATTTGTTATATTTTGATCGCTGCCATATAGACATCAATGTTTATATTTAAACTATAAACTTTATCCCAGTATTTCTGTGATAATATAAATGACTGTAAGACAGATATAATACTGTGTAGTTGAAAAGACTGTTTGTGAAGATGTTTCTTAACCAAACATGGTAAGAGCTCTCTCTGTGTCAGCGGCAGTGCGCGCACGGATTTGAATGATCCGGTAAGACTTTGTCAAAGGTTTAACAGACTCGGGGAATCGTTGTCTTTTAGAAATGAGATTGAGAGGGTGTCTGAATCGAGATCGCGATCTTTTAACGATTAATCGTGCAGCTCTACTCTGAAGTGTTTTATTGTTAATATACTGTTTTCCATTTTTGGCAGTTTAAGTCCTGCAATTTTCAGTTTCTAGCTTGTTCAGTGGCCTCAGTTGTTTTTCAGTTGTTTTCAATAAATGTGCTATTTACTATGGAAAGTCACATCACTGATGTAGGCCATATCTTGCTAAGTCAGTGGTTGGGGCCAAATGTCCAGAGAAGCCCCTTAAAAAATCTTACAGTAATGTAAAAAATTTAAATGAAATTAATTATTTAAATGTATTACATAACTATACAGTCAAACAAATTAAATTATTACATAATTTATACATTATTTAATTAAAACAAAAATAATTTTAAAAATACATTTTATAAAGAGATTTATGTTACACTGTGAGATAGTTTGTGATCCTCAGGTTAAGTACTGTTTGGCACAGTAAAATGCTCTATATAATTAAATATATGAATGAATGAACGAGAACGGATTTCATTATCAGTTCCGGGGTTCTTTTCATCCAATACAGTATTTGAAGGTTCTTCTTTCTAAGCTAATATGTACATCCAGTACTTCTGCTGTAACAAAAACAAATAAACTCAATATGATGATGTCAGGTAAAGTTGTATCTTTATTTTCAGTGCTCTCTAAAAAGGACTCTCATAGTATCATGCTGCTGTGTAAAATACTGCCTATACTGATTGCTTTATAAGGCAAAATAAATCAAGCAGTTCGGGTCACGAGTTAAAACACCCTGATCGTGCGTCATTAGCACTCATTTGTAATTTATTACGGTTTCAGATGTCTGCTCTGTCTCTTTCTGTCTTTTGCTCTCTCTGTCACTCTCCCTCTTTGTCTGTTTCTCCCTGCATGTTTGACAATTAGTTAAGTGTTTGCTCTTTACTCATGATGAATAATTGATCTACTGGTGACTTAATGATTCATATGCCATCTGTCACAATGTAACGGTTGCATGTGTGAGTCAGGGGCTGATCAAAGAGCTATGTTTCTGCAGCGGACAGAAAGGGATCATTAACGGCAGGGTCTGGCTAAATGACAGAAGGCAGGAAATACCACAATATATACATAGTAAGGGATGCAGACTGCTAAAATGCATATGATATCATCTGAGAAATCTTGAGAGGATTTACACATATTGACATTTGATTTGCAAATTGAATTAGCTGTTTTTTTTAAATGGCACAGAGCTCTTACATGGTTATTTAGGTTGGGGTCTGCAATATATTATGTTGAGCATATTTATTTCTGTTGCTCTAACTAAGGGATTTGAACATTTAACACAGTATTTGCTATGGACATTAAATGGAGATCACTGTAATTTAGGAACAGAGTCATGTTAGTTAGGGTTAGGGTTAGGGTTGCTGTGCGGTATTAAAGCTTCAATCGGGATAAAACCATATATTAACAGCGTATTTAAATTATTAGTCAAAAACAAAAAAAAGCACCATTAATATCCATGCTTGCACAGGTTTTGCACGATCCTCTTCAGTAATATTCTCTGCATCTCAGTCCGTCTCAAATTAATAAGCAATACTAACAACGTCTTTGTTTACAACCCAACCAGAGCATCGTTTTCTACAAAGTCCATCCTTTGAACAAGTGCAGTCTGCTCTGATTGGCCAGCTGTCCCAGTGCATTGTGGTTGGCCGAACATTGTAAGCACTCATTGGAAATGTTATGCCCCTTCCCATAATCCCAAGTTTCATCTTTCAAAATAAATGTAAAGAGAGTTAATAATGTCTTTAGTTTTACCATCAGTTCAAGGACAAAAGGGAAACAGCTTAAAGTTTGAAGGTTTTCAGTTTTAACTAATTTAAAGTAGTTTTAAAGTTTTGAAGGCAATGCAACCTATCAGAAAAATAAATAGAGAAATAGATAGATAGATAGATAGATAGATAGATAGATAGATAGATAGATAGATAGATAGATAGATAAGAAATTGTATAATAGCATGTTGATAGCATGATTAGCAAGTGACTAGTATGTCGCTAACATGATTAGCAAGTTACTATCATATCGTTAACGTGTTTCAAGCATTATTAGCATGTCTCTAGCATGTTGGTACCATGACTAGCATGTCATTAGCATGTTTTATGTCAAAGTAGCCTGTCCTGTGTTTTTCTGTGCTTTTTCAGAGAGTTTTCTCATGCAAATGTGTTATTTTGTGTTTGTTTTCATGCACGCATGACAGACTTTACTTTCACTATGCGTTCATTCATATTTCCAAAGAAATATGTTAAATAGTTGTTCAAACATCCAAAAAACTATGTTTATTGGTTGAATATGGAACAGTTTGAACCAATCTGGGCACGGGGGTGGGACCAAGCATCAACAATCATTCCTGCTTGGCTCAGAGAAACAAACTGCATTGGTTTCTTTTGATGGATCAATGTTGTCAAAATGTGATGAAGTAATCATGTGCACTGCAGAGCGTCTGAATATCCAAATGAGAGAAATACAAAACACTGAGAATCTCTGCTTAACGGCACTTTTTAAAGCATTCAGATAGGATTAGTGGTTCAAAAGTTATTAAACATTAAAGAACAACAGACAATTTCTTTATTTGTGAAAAATACTACATTGTCATTTATATATATTTCCAGAGCTTAATCTTTCATGTTAATCATTTGTATGAACTTTGGCTATACATCAGGCTTACATATATCACAGGAAGCCCGTTCTGTGCTATATTTATGGTCTATTGGTCTTTTGTTAGTGGTAACATGTCATGCTGTTCATTCATTGCCAGGAAATTGTCTTCACACCAGCTTTGTGTTCCTGACCCGCCTACACACAATATTGTTTTCAGTGAAAACTGTCAAGATTTCTCTCTATCCTCTCAACCTTCTCTCAAAGTGAGGAAGGAGCTTTCCTCACATGAAACAGTTTTTTCCTGTTTATATACTAGGGCTGGGCAAGTTAACTTGTTATTATCGCGTTTACACCATAGACTATATAAAAACGTGAATGTAGCATCTATGACGTCACCCATAGGTTTCTGAAGAGTATTTTTGAAGCCAAAAGTAGTCAGAGCCGACCGTCGCCATCTTGGCATGTCACTCCTTGATAATCGAAATATTTTTCTGCTGTAAAGTTGTTTTAGCATTTTAAAATGGGCAGTCTATGGGATTGACTCCCTTTTGACTGTTGATTTTATGTAAGGGTGCTCCGATCATTAATGCGCATCATTAAGAGCCGTTGTTAACTGAGAAGATGTGCCAAAAAACGCTGAAAATGAAGTGGATTTGCGCATCTTCTCTATTAACAACAGTGCTGTGTAGTAACAGCTGCTCTATGTGAAATCACGCACCTGATGGAATTAACCACTGATTAGAGAACCGGCTTTACTGACGAGATGCGCATTAATGATCGGCCGATCGTGATCGGAGCACCCCTAATTTTATGAAAATACAGTTTAAGTCACCTTCTTGTTGGCTTCAAGAGAGAGAGAGCGGGAGGTTGCCACTTGGTTAATGCAATTAATTGTTTAGGACACAGTGTTATAACTGATTAACACCGATATTTATTTTATTGTATGTTAACGCAGTTTTTTTGTTATTATGAAAGTCCATTGCTCAATGGCTCTATATAAGTGGCGTGACATACATACAGCCAAGTATGGTGACTAGGGGTGTAACGAGACGCGTATTCGTATTGAACCGTTCGGTACGAGGCTTTCGGTTCGGTACGCGGTACGCATTATGTACCGAACGGTTCGTTGGACTAATTAATTAAATTTGGAAAATAAAAAAGGTGTGTGAAATATAATGTTATGCGTTCAACAAGGTAGCCCAATAACCCAAACGACGTAACAGGCAACGCCCCTGACACCCCCGAAGAAAAAAAAAACACACTTATATGTTTATGTTAGGCTACTCAGTCAGGCGCTCGCTCACTCAGTACGCGCTGAAGGCTCGGTACCACGGAGCCCCGCACGTCACCTGTAGGAGAGAAAAAAAATCAATCCGTGGCGACGGTTTTGCAATCCGTCCCCTCAGTTTATAAACCATCCTCATGAATTAATAAACTGTTCACTCGGTTTAACAAATCGTACCCACGGATTAACAAACCGTGCCCACGAATTCCCAATGCGTGCGCTCAGATTGTGTAAACCGTACCCTCGGTTTTTGAATCCGTACCCACGAATTCATAATCCGTGCGCACGCTTTCGCAATCCGTTCCCTCGGATTTGAAAACTGACACGCATTTTACACTTAACAGTGAAACATGCATCTAACTCCGGCAGGTGGGGTGAGGTGGGTGGAGCTTAGTATAATAAAATCACAAAAATAAGTCTTCATGTTAAGAAAGAATTGTACACAAGCATTTCCAAAACTGTCAAAGGTTATTTAAAAATAAAGCAATTCACAAATTATTTTATGACAAACATTTTTACTGTCTTGTACTCATTTATTTAGCCTACAAATTAAAATTATAAAAAATAACTTTATTTTTATTTGTATCATTATTATATATTATTAAACAGGTTATGCATAAGAATCTTTTATCCAAAATAACTTACAAAAGAGGAAAAAATTACTCCAGAGTCAGTCACAATGCCAGGTTTATTGCACAATAATAATCAAGTGCTATTATAGATTATCAGCAATTGAACAAGATTTTAATGCGCATCTTTCTTATTAAATCTTTGTATTCCACCTCGTACTACACTTGATAGAGAATCACTTAAGGCACTTTGCTGTAAACCTATTCCACATAATAATATTCAATAAAACTGTATGTTAACACGTAGGAGTTTGCTGCATGAATCCGTGAGTACGGTTTTACAAATCCGAGGGAACGGATTGCGAAAGCGTGCGCACGGATTATGAATTCATGAGTACGGATTCAAAAACCGAGGGTACGGTTTACAAAATCTGAGTGCACGGATTGGAAATTCGTGGGCACGATTTGTTAAATCGAGTGAACAGTTTATGAATTCGTGAGTACGGTTTATAAACTGAGGGGACGGATTGCAAAACCGTCGCCACGGATTGATTTTTTTTCTCCTACAGGTGACGTCCTGGGCTCCGTATACGGACATCACCGCAGCGAATGGTGCATTTACGTTATAGCCGCGGATATGAGACCTTACTCTGTAGTGGAAAACGCAGGTTTTAAGAACATGCTTAATGTAATTGAGCCCCATTACAATATTCCTTCACGAGCCCATTTCAGCCAGACCGTAATTCCTGCTTTGTTCCAAAAAACATAAGCCCAAATAGAGAACCAACTGAGTAAAAACACACTCAATATAAAGAGTTATAGAGTTCAATATAAAAAGAGTTACATCTTTGTATTTGTTCATAACTACTACAACAATATTACATTTAATTTGTAAAAAATTTTTTATAAGGAGCTATTTTTGTTTTATACAGTATGCTGCTAAGAAAACACCATAGAAGATGGGTAAAGAATAGCTCCATCATTGTTCAATGTAAAAAAAAAAAAAAAAAACACATACTTTGTTAGTTTTAATAAATAAAACATTTAAATAAAAATCAAGGAAATTTATCTGCCAATTTTTTCTTTTTGCTGTATCTAAAACGTACCGAACCGTACCGAACCGAACCGTGACATCAGTGTATCGAACCGAACCGAACAGTGAATTTTGTGAACCGTTACACCCCTAATGGTGACCCATACTCAGAATTCGTGCTCTGCATATAACCCATCCAAAGTGCACACACACAGCAGTGGACACACACACACACACTGTGAACACACACCCGGAGCAGTGGGCAGCCATTTATGCTGCGGCACCCGGGGAGCAATTGTTGGTTTGGTGTCTTGCTTAAGGGCACCTTAGTCGTGGTATTGTCTGCCCGGGGGTTAAGATTGCCTAGTGTGAGCATACCCTAATTATTCTCCCTCATCCCGCACACACGAGTCTCTACCCGCTCATCAAGTGTTGTCCAATGCTGCATTGGGTTCATGCAGTTCTCTAATAGGAAGATGGCTGTTATAATGTTATGATCGATGCTCTGGACTCTGAGCATAACTTGTTTTTTCAAATCCAAACTATAAAATATTTTATATTTTCACTCTGGATCCCTCACATCCAAGTTACCCTATTTTTGAACTTTTGTCATCTGGCCGGCGCTTCAGAGCCGCAAATACCAGGATAGTCAGGCACAAGAACAGTTTCTTCCCCCAGACAGTCTACCTCATGAACAGTTAAATGTTCCCCACTTATACAATAAAAATGTGCAATATCCTTATATTTACTTGTTACCCCTCCATCCTAAAGTACATCCTGCATCTCTGTGTACTGGAAGCTTATGTCACTCAAACAAATTCCTTGTATGCACAAGCATACTTGGCAATAAAGCTCTTTCTGATTCTGATTCTGATTTATTTGTTTAAAGTGTTTGCAAACCTAATATTATTGCACTTTTGTTCATAAAGCAGTACTTTTAAATGAAAAAAATGCACAATACACTACTTTTGAATGCATTATTATATTTTTGCATAACAATGGAATTAAATTAATTGCAATTAAAAAATGCATCGTTGCCAAACACTAGTATATACATATAAATGCATCTAGGTATTAGGCTTAGAGAGTGTTTTTCTGTAGTGAGTGATGGTTTGTAGATGTTAACGTTATAAACACAAGCTGTTATGAATTATGTAAGCATAATTGAATATGCTAATGTTACACAATTTGTACTGATGGATCCATCTCAATACTTGCAGGGGGCATGATTTTATAAACTTTTCACAACAGAATTCATGGTGACAGGTAACAATTTTTCACTTAATAGATGCAACATATAATATTGTCGGATGTCTCAGAGTATCACTGTAATCATAATATTTTCCATTGAATTTATTATCCATTTTAAGATTTTTTAAAATTGTTTTCTGATTGCACCATTTGTGGCCTTGCCATTTAAAGATTCCCAGAGCTGTAGGAGCAATTTTTCTCTCTTTCTTTCTTTAGCAGTCTTTTAGTCAAGTCTTTCATCTTATTCCTGTGCTGCTATTTTAATTCTTTCTCAGGTCCTAATTGGAATCGCTGACATCCTGCTACCTTGACGCCCCAGATGTGACTAATATGCAGGACAATCTGGGATTAATATTCCACTCTAATAAAGCCCTGCTGAAAATACATTTAAAATATTGAGTGGGAAATATTCTGTGGTTTGTGCTATGCACTTATTAATTTCACTATGGGTGAGCTACAGGAGTCGTTTAAGGCTGTATTGAAGTTTTATTTGATCTCTAATGCATAGCTTAATGCAGGTCTTCATTAATGCTCATGAGCATGGCTATTGGAAGTTGGCAGAAATAAGGGTTCTGCAGAATACTGTGTGTGTGTAATATATATTTGTCAAATAAGATTTTGCACAAAAGAACTGTAAAAATTGGCACCTTCTGTTTGATCTGTTTTCTGTTTGTTTAATCAGTATTTTAGATCATGTATTTTCATCCTATTACACACTGAACATGTCTTTAAAATCTGTTGAATTCAAAATGTTGAAACCATTGGAGATAAATTCTCAGTTTGCTTCAGCTAAAAGCCAAATTCTGTATATAAAGTTGCTCTCATCTGGATTCTCTCACTCTGTGTATGTTCCTCTTTTTATGTGTCTTGTGTTTCATACACCTTTCTTTGGCAGTCTTTTTCATCTCAGTGGGGTGGAAGGGGATGAAGTTTAATTAGGCAACAACAGGAGTGCCAGGTGTATTGCGATATGAGAGAATCCAGAATTAAACTTTGGTTGAGATGTTGAAAAGGACGGTTCATCCCAGGTTACACACATTGCATCCAGTGAGTAGCTGTTAGGAACCGAATGCTGCCAACAAAAGCTTTTCTCTCACACTAATGCTACTCTCATTTCCCTCTGAGTGGTTGCATGCAGCATCACAGATTACTTGTTGTTTCCTGTTAGGTTGGCACAGCAAATAAGGGACAACATTGCATTTTATAATGAGCCATGTCCTTGATGGGTTCGCTTTAGAGAAGAGGGATTCTGTTCATTATAATCAGACCAGCAATAATCATATCCATATTATTGCAGGGTCCTACTGGCCAGCTTCTTGGGAGGTTGCTAGTAGGGATGGGTATGATTATTTCAGTTCAAGTTCCTCATCAGCAATGATCAATCATGAAAATGCATTTATTGCATTCAAATATGTTGTTTTTAATATGGTGTCCACATTTACACAAATTGTTTTCCTCAGAGCATGACTTTTTTTTTAAAAGCTTATTATGATGACTACAGACTCATCCAAACCATACTCCTAAAATAGAATATACTGTATACCATACAGTATATGCAAAAATCATACATAGTATAGTAAGTATACATAGAGTTGACATCTCTTTTTTTTTTTTTTTTCCATTGTTATTTTTTCATAGATGGCTAATTCTGTAGATAAATAAGTATAGCCACATCCGGTACAGATATGTAAAGACACTTTCATTTTTGGGTGAACTGTCCCTTTAAATCCATCACGAGTGTCACATCTGGTTCCTACTGGCATTTTATTATTGTCACACAAATATGAAAAATCAGGTTTCTCCATATAATAAAGTTGTGTGCTCCTGTCTGATTGTGGCTATTCATGAACAACTGTGTGAAATGAAAGACAGAGATTACTCATTGGTCATGCCTGAGGAATATCACCTGTGATATTCCTGTGAAGGAAGCTGTGAATCAGAAGTGACCCTTATTAGAAAGCGTGCTGGCTGTCATTCACTGAGAGGGATTACTTCATTGAGGACCACACACATTTAGCACCTACAGCATCACTATGCATCATCACTATCGCGTTGATTACCATGTCACTAATGATGGAGATTGCATAGTTTACAAAATATCATAATTAACATATTTGTGAAATATTCATATATCCTGCATAATTTCTGTTGATTTAATTTCTTTGCCTAACCTATGCTTGTATTTATTTTGTCAACAGGATTCTGGCCACAGCAGGAGCCCACATGAATATTTCATTAGACCTGCGCACACTCAGGGCTGTGAGGGTATTACGGCCCCTTAAACTGGTTTCTGGCATTCCTAGTATGTTTACGGTTCTTTGAAGTTCTTAATCAAACATTGTGTTGTTTCATTTCAAATTACAGTATGAGTATTTCACTGCATCCTAATCAGGTGTAAAGTGATAAAACTAGACATAAAATGCAAAAAGCTACATGCAAGGTATTTTCTTTGTTGTCAAGTGTCCAATTATTTTTGTAGCTGCACAAAGAAATCCCACTGGTCCAAAAACCCACTCCATGTATCTGATTTGTCACATCACACTTGTTTAGGACACAGTGTTATAGATTTTCTTTTACATGTGGATGCTGTAGTGTTAAAGTTTTTCCACATGTGAAGGAATTAATAGTACTGTTTAATATTTATGTTTTGATTATTTATGTGCAGTAAGGTTTACTGATATCTATGTATATTCATGTTTTTTTTTTTTTAAGGTCTGCAAATAGTTCTTAAATCCATAATGAAGGCGATGGTGCCACTGCTACAGATTGGTCTGCTGCTGTTTTTTGCCATTCTCATGTTTGCGATTATTGGATTAGAGTTCTACAGTGGAAAACTCCACAGAAGATGTGTAGCTTTTTCAAACATTACAGGTAAGGATGATCACACTCTGACAGACACAGGAACAAGAACATGCACAGACCCACACATCCACATATGTACAGATATAGTGTACATCAATATGTTTATTTTGTGAGTGGACTATACACATGCACGTTATTAAAGATTACATTTAAGATTACTATTGACAAAAACACCATCATTTACATTTGCAAGAGCAGAAAATAAAATTTGGCAATCCCTCACGGGTCCGTACAGACCTGCCAGTCACGGGCTTGGCTCCTCCATACAAGAAGTAAAC